>NC_135886.1:38156763-38448248 GCF_964194155.1 Cetorhinus maximus | reverse complement strand
GAAATATACCTTTTAACCTTTAAAGTACCCAGAGTGACAATGTTTTATGTTTCAAAAGCTCTGCCCATTTGGGAATAGAAGCAAATAGCTCTTTGATCACTTCTGTTTCCAGTTGCTTATTCCCAAATAAGGGCAGAGGACTCTACAGTAAACAAGAATATTGCTTCACAAGCATAGCATCAGGAATTCTGAAAGCCCATGCCTTCCAAGTCTTACAGATTATTAAACATGTAGAAAATATGCTACAAACAAGATATTTAAAGTCTTGTGGGCAGATAGTGCCTTTGCTTTATATGGATTTCTATCATTAGTATATCTTCCCGTGTTTCTGTTTCTGTATGATTGCATTACTTGTGTATGAGTAAACTGTTAGTCTCGGCATGAACCCCACACTTTTACTGTGTTTTCTGCCTTCCGAGAAAAGAATGTATTGGGCTCTAGTGCAAAGTGTTGAATTGCATGCTGCTTGACCTGCTGAACATTCTCCAGGATACTCTCCTTATATTTCAGCTTTTAAGCATCCCCAATAATTCTTATATTTAAACTTTTCACTACCCCTTCTCATCTAGGAATGCCCACTTTGGAGAAATTCTGTTCTCTCTCAACGGGATTTAACCACATCCACTTTCATTACTTTCTTTTTCTCTCCTCCTGTTTGACCAACTCTTGTTAAAACTTGCTTTCACAGCCATATTTCTTTCCTCAGACAAATGTTTCCAGCTCTGACTTAATCCGCGTGGATTCGAACTGAAATTCCACCTTTTGTGTTTCAGTTCACCCTGGATTACAGATTCAGTATTCCCCAAACCACGACTCTTGCTGCTCCTGCCACATACTGTCACAGACGCACCCTCAACCTCTCTCTCTCCAGCACCAACTTATTTTAGAATTTTTCTGGTCCTCCATTCCATTTGATCCTTTACTTCATCTGCAGAAAACTTCTGTTGTTTTCAGGTATAAGGAGCACAAACTTCAACAGCTCTTTGATACTAACTCACCTCCTGACTGGCCCTTCCACTTCACTTCCTTCTGAGCCCATTCCTACTTCCAATCTCGCCCTTTGCTGTGTTTTTTGCTATCCCTTCTGATCTTTGCCATTCTGACTCACCAATTATGTGTCCTCAACAGAAGTCTCAGTTTCAACCACTTGAGAATTTGGTGTTCAAGATGAAACCCAGCTCTTCTGCCTTCACATCCTTCTGGCTATAAGGCTTCTCATCACAAAACAGATCCTTTCTCTTGTCTCCAGAACTCTCATTCCACTTGGGCTCATCCCTCTGACCTCTTCCCCTTTCATGACCCTTTAATTGGGAGCTGCTATTGTGGCATTGACTGTCCCAATTTCTCTACTCCCCTCACTTATTCCCATCTGTTTCCATCTGTACTCACAGAACTTGGGCCCCTGTTAACAAGGGAATTACTTTTGTTGTTTAGTGAACAGGAGACTAAATGCCAACAATCTGATATAGTGTCATTATGGCAGGCCATTTGGACCATCGGGTATATGCTGGCCCTCTGTAGAGCAATCCAGTCAGTCCCATACCCCCACTCTTTCTGCCAAGCGCTTCACTGGGAAAAAAGTCTAATCCAGATAACACATCAGTTGAGTTAGCTAGAATTCGGTTGCAAATGAAGCAACTTGAATTAGAATTACAAAGGGAAGAGAAAGGAAAGGGAAAATGAAAAGGAAATACAAAAATTAGTTACTTCACCCTCTAACATAAAGTTCCCATAATTTTTAATGCTCTGATTTATACACACTGAGAATACATTAGATGGTATTGGTTTGTCATAAGCTTCAGTCATTGGTACTGCATTTTCTGGAGAAATGCAATATGTCCATGAAAGCTACTGGCTTAGCTTTCAACTTCTAGTAGTTGGCTTTCACATGCCCTGTTTTATAGTAAAAGTAAGATGTTGGCCTCCTTGAATCATATTTATCCTCCACATTGTCTTTTCCATTACTCCCTTTTCAACTTTGCCATCCCCCTCATGGTAATTAGTGTTCTTTTCATTATTAACTCATTTATCTCTCCAACTTCTCTGTGGGTCTGCAAACATAAATTTAATAACTATCAGCCAAAACTACAGCTTCCCTTATTTTAGAAATTTTATGGTCTTCTGTACGGGACCTGATTCCTAAAGGAACACTGTTTATAATTTTTTCCAGTAACAATACCCCTCAAAAGTTTTCAAAATCTTGATTCTGCTTCATCACTGTATACCATCAATCAAATACCATTTATTTTTCTCTGGTGAATTTCACAAATGTCTGATTCTGTTTCTTCTACAGATTTCTACATTTTAGTCAGTAAACTTCTGGGATTAACTCATACAATATTCCTTTAGGAATCAGATGTCACCTAGAAGACCATGAAGTTTCTGAAATAAAGTAAGCTGTAGTTTTGGCTGATAATTATGAACTATTCCACCAACACATAGGGGACAGCAAACCTTTGTTTGCAGACCAAAATGTTACTTTTGCCATAAAACAGGGCACGTGAAAGCCGACTACTGAAAGTTGAATGTTAAGGCAGTAGCTTTCGTGGGCATGTTCTGTTTCTACAGAAAATGCTGTGCCAGTGAATGAAACTTATGTTAAACCAATACCATTAATGTATTAACAATGGGTGTAAATTATATTTGAGCATGAAGTAGCTCTACTTTTGTCTGATTGAAGGAGCCAAAACAATTGTTATTCTTAGGGTTAGCTCAAAGCCTGATGTTAGCGAAAGACATGAATTTCTCTTCAGAGAGTTTGCTAAGTAAAAGTGCATCAATACAGAGCATTGATAGAAATTGTTTACCTGTTTGTTTGTGTCGAGTGAATTTAAACTGTGCTTTAGTCAGTAGGTCTGTTATTATGGGAGTGGTGCCCATATTCCAATCAATAATGTTGATCTTATCTTGAGGAACGAGCTAGCTGGAGACCATGTCGCCTCCAGGCATTTCAGCAAAACCCATTGAACTGGGTAAAGGTAAGGATGTATCAGCCAGACAAGTGAACTTTGAAAAACAGAGAGACAGTGCTTTAAACCAAAGTGACTTGGATCTAACTGATGCTGAAGCTGTTACTGTGGAATTACAAGGGTAGATTAAAGTTTTGGAGTGTAAAATAAAGATTCAAAATGAAGAAGTTGTAGCTCTTGCTTGGACAGAACAGGACAAAGTTCATGCTAAATGGGATAACAAAAAAAAAGCGTAAAAGAACACAAAAGCGGATAAAAATTCCTTTTTCTTTTTTAAAATCAGAGCATCGTAACCTCAACAAAGTTCTTAGAGCGGCCAAAGAGGATTTTAATCTACAGAAGAACGAACTGCATGCACAAGGGGAAAATCATAATCCCGCCTTTAAACAGGAGAAAGACGACTTTGATGATTGGCTAGCTGAGCCTTTTTTGTGGATTTAGACATTTAAAAACCTGCAGCCGTGAAAGAAAATGGAGGTCAAATGTTAAAACTTGGACCAAGCGGTTCACAGACTGATTCTAAACGAAAACCACAGGAATTAGTGAATCCAGGGGGTGAAAAGCATGATGACAGAGAATTTTCTCTTGGTCTACAATTTACACCTGTTGGTATGCAAAAGCCAAAGGGACTATCAGAAGACAGGAATGTTGCTCTTGACAAAGTTAACCAAACCAGACCAAGGATGCGATTGTCTAACTAAGGATGTGGAAACAGTGTGAACTTTAATCGTCCTGAGAGAGATTTACTATAATGCATTCCAGAAGGTGAAGCTACTAGCAAGGAAACCAATCCATGTTAGAAGAGGAACTTTAAGAATCGCCATACTGGGGACTTTCAAGTACATATGACAGTTAGAATTTAATACAGGTTAAACTTTGTGATTGCTGCCAAAATAAAATGTTTAATGGTAAAATGTGACAACACAGGTGGTAGAATATTACTTGTACTATATGTAATAAGTTAGTTTTTAAAGTGTATAGAATGTTGTAGGTTGTTATATTTTGGATAGTGTTTATGAAAACTTACCACTATGGTGATGATTTTTTATTCTTTACCAGGGCGGTTTTACAATTACATGATATATAAGATTGATATGTTTTGGGATTGCATCTTTAATCTAAGGTAAAATGAAAGTAAAATGTTTTGAAGCCTCCCTGACAGCAAGCCTGGGTGGTTTTATTGTTAGCAATTGTGGGGTGTAGTTGGTGCATAGTGTTTAATACTTGGAGACAATGGCAGTAGCCTGTGTGCTGCAAAGGATAGACTGAGAGTTTCCAACATCTCAGAAAAGTGTGGAGAATGTTAGGTTGTAATCAGTTGTGCTTTAAACTGTCCATTTAGTTCCAAGATGAAGGATAGTTGGGGTCTCAAGGATAGCTAATCAGCATTTCTACCTGGACATAAGGCCCATGTGATTTATGTTGCCATGAAAATGAGCTTTGAGAGGGTAAGGATTTGTATGATGTTCCTGAAAACACTCAGACGCAGTTACTCAGCAATGGTCCTTGGGAGGGAAGACCCGCAGGAATACAAGTGGGAGCTTGCACTCATGGTTTTGCTCAAACCTCAATCCAGGGCTGGGTGAAATTTCTGTGGGGAAATAAAATAGAAAGAGATATCTGGGGACTGTCTTTTTTAAAGAGATATGCTTTCATGTGCTTGATTGTGCTGCCTGGACATACTTTGCAGCATTTTTGTTGTGCCCTTTTTAGTCTGTGGAGGTCTGCAGCTCCCTGGGGCAGCTGCCTGCCTTCAGGGAGCTCTCTCGAAGCGCTCACCCGCACCCTCGGTTACAGTGCCTGCTCTATTCCCACCCCCACCCCAGCAGTGCTGAGCGTTTCAGCATGCCTTTCACACTGATTGGCCAGACGGTGTGAAATCGCGGTCGGTGGCTGATTTCCTGTCCATTCCCCAGCCTGCCAATCGCACGTGTCCAACAACCGAAAAATTCAGACCTATGGCTTCGCTAGAGGGGTAAGCCTGTAAAGGTGCAAATGATGTCCGTTTTCCTTTAATGGCTCCTTTTTGAAATGGACCTTGACAGTCCCAGGTTTGAGATGGGACTGTTAGCACCCCTGCAGGAATAATGAGTTTCGATGCCTGCAAGCTATAATGTGTTCTTAAAATGGAATATGAGATTCCACAAGGATGAGAATGGAACACTTTTGACCTTGTAACTGCTGTTGGAGTTTTCCAGAGCAGATGGCCAATCTTGAGTCATGTGACCTGTAGCAGCTTTCTTTTGGTTCAGCAAATGTTCATTTTAAAATAAGCAAAAAAGAATAAAGTTTTATGTACATGATTTTTTATTTCTTTCATGGCTTATTGACATGTCAACAGTGTAACGTATACCTGCTACTGGATTTTTTCGGTTGTTAAAAGTTCTGTTCTGCAGTGTATGCCTTGCATACAAAAATAGTATTTAGTCAATAGTGCTTTTACTCTGTTACAGTAAATGTCTTAAAAATTGAAATCTTGTAGTGTTATCATTTCAGCTGGAAGTTCAAATTTCTTTTGTTGAACGTTATTGGTCTGCACGCGGATAGCATCATCTTCTACCACTGGAACAAGAAACTACAAGATGCACTGGTGTAACTTGCAATGGCTTCTTCAACAGCAGCTCCCAAATCTGTAACCTGTCTGTAATCTATCATCTTGAGGAACAAGGGCAGCAGGCTCATGGGAACACCACCACATTCATGTTCCTCTAGCATGTCGTACACCATCCTAACTTGGAAATATATCACTGTTCCTTCCCTGTTGATCAGTCAAAATACTGGAACTCCCTCCCTAACAGCACTGTAGGTGTATTTACACCATATGGAGTGCAGTGGTTCAAGTAGGTGGCTCACCACCACCTTCTCAAGGGCAAGAAATACTGGCTTTGCCATCGATACCCAGATCCTGTGAATGAATAATTTTAAACAAAACATGTAGTGCTGGGAATAATCCAAAAATTACTACCTTGGTGAACCTTATTTTTCTAACTGCTTCCTTAGCTCCTAAAATTCTGCTTCTGACCTCAACCCACTTTGGTCAGTCATTGGTCCCAACATGGATCATGACCTTTTCCTTCTGTTACGAACAGGTGAGAAGAGTTAGGATGCTCCCCTCTCTTTTTCCACGCCTCGTTTGACTGCAACAAAGGGTATGTTTGCCATTTCAGTGAGTGTTTAACTGTTTACGTGATGTGACCATAAAAGAGACACACAGTCATGTTTCCTTGAGTTTTTTTAAAGAACGAGAATAGTATTTATTGTACCTAATCCGAGGCAGAGAGCTACGTGGATAGCAAGTTACAGAGGTGGTCATACTGCAGCTTAGAAGCCTGGAGACAGAAAGGGAATGGGTGACTGCCAGGCAGTCCAAGAAAATTAGGCATGAGTCCCCTGGGGTCTTGCTCACCGGTTGGTTTTCCAGTTTGGAGACTAGTGAGGGTGTTGGTTCCTCGGAGGAGTGCAGTCAGAGCCAAGTTTGTGGCACCACAGGCAGCTCTGCTGTACAGGGGAGAAAGAAGAGGGGAGGAGCAGTAATAATAGGGGATTCATTTGTTGGGGGAACAGACAGGTGCTTCTGTGGCCATAGATGTGACTCCAGGATGGTATGTTGCCTCCTTGGTGCCAGAGTCAAGGATGTCATGGAGCAGCTGCAGGACATTCTTCTGGTGGAGGGTGATTAGCCAGAGGTTGTGGTGCACTGGTTGATACCAATGACATAGGTAGGAAAGGGGATGAGGTCTTGAAAGCGGACTGTAGGGAGCTAGGAAGGAGATTGAAAAGCAGGACCTCTAAAGCAGTTATCTCAGGATTATTCTCAATCCCATGTGCAAGCGAGTATAGAAATAGGATAATTAAACATGTGGCTGGAAAGCTGATGTAGGAGGGAGTGCATCAGATTTCTGAGGCTTCGGGACCAGTTCTGGGGAAGCTGGGACCTGTGCAAGCCAGACGGTCTACACGTGAACAGGATTGGGACGAATATCCTCACGGAGATTTGTTAGTGCTGTTGGAGGGGGCGGGGGCGCTGTTTAAACTAGGTTGGCAGGGGGATAGGAACCCAAGGGCAAATTCAGAGCAGGGAATGGGAGATGGAGAATTAGTGAGTGACTCTCACACAGATTAACAAGAGTACAGCACAAGAATTTGGCAGTGTTAATAGATACATATGTAAATGCAAGGTGCATAGTTATTAAAGCCGATGAGCTGAGGACACAGATAGACACGTGGCAGCATGATGTTATCGCTATAACGGAAACTTGGCTTAAGGAGGAACAAAAATGACAGCTCAACATGCTTGGATATAGAGTTTTCATGCAGGATAGGGAGGGGGATAAAAAAAGTGTGGGGGTGTAGTGTTATTGGTTAAAGAATCAATTACAGCTGTGAAAAGGAATGATATACTAAATGAATCATCAAATGAGGCCATATGGATTAAACTCAGAAATTTAAAAAAGGGGGCAGTCACACTGCTAGGAGTGTACTATAAACTTCCAAATAGTGGAAGGGAGTTAGAAGAGCAAATATGTAGACAGATGTCTGAGTGTAAAAACAATAGGGCAGTAAGTAGTGGGAACTTCAACTACCCTAATATCAATTGGGACACAAAGTGTGTTGGACAGAAACGGTGCAAAATTCTTGAACTGCATTCGAGAGAACGTTGTTTAGCATGTAACAAGCCCCCAATGAGAGGGATCACAATTCTAGATTTAGTCTTAGAAAATGAAGCAGGGCAAGTGGATGAAGTAGCAGTGGGAGACCATTTTGGAGATAGTGATTGTGATATAGTTAGATTTAGCATTATTATGGAAAAGGAGACAAATTTGACAAAGCTGAGAGGTGAGCTGGCGAGAGTGGACTGCATACAGCTATAGTAGAAGGAAAAACTGTTTCAAGTCAGTGGGAGGCATTCAAAAACGAGTTTCTACTGGCACAGTGTAGACATGTCCCCACCCAATAAAAAGGGGTGGTACTGCCAAATCTAGAGCCCCTTGCTAATCCAGAAGCATACAGGCTAGGTTAAAGCAGAAAAAGAAAGTTTATGACAGTCACCAAAGACTTAATACTGTAGAAAGCCTAGAGGAGTATAGAAAGTACAGGGGTGAAGTAAAAATGGAAATTAGGAAAGCAAAGAGAGGATATGAAAAATTATTGGCAGGTAAAATCAAAGAAGATCCCAAGATGTTTTACCAGCATATTAAGAGCAAGAGAATAACTAAGGAAAGGGTAGGGCCTATCAGAGATGTATATGGTAACTTGTGGGTTGATGCTGAAGATGTGGGCAGGGTTCTCAATGAGTAGTTTGTCTCTGTCTTCACTAAGGAGAGAGATGATGCAGACATTCTAGTTAAAGAGGAGGAGTGTGAAATATTAGATACAAAAAGCATAGTGAGGGAGGATGTACTGAAGGGACTGGCATCCTTAAAGGTGAATAAATCACCAGGGCCAGATGGATTATATCCCAGGCTGTTGAAGGATCCAGGGAGGAAATAGCGGATGCTCTAAGGATCATTTTCCAATTCTCACTAGATACAGGTGAGGCCCCAGAAGAATGGAGGTCTGCGAATGTTGTACCATTATTTAAAAAGGGTGCATGGGATAGGCCAGAACATTATAGGCCGGTCAGTCTGACTTCAGTGGTGGTCAAATTATTGGAATCAATTCTGGGACACAGGATAAAATATCACTTAGAAAGGCACAGATTAATCAGGAATAGCCAGCATAGTTTTGTTAGAGGAAGATCATGTCTTACTAACTTAATAGATCAATCCAAGGAGGATTGATGAGGGTGGTGCAATGGATGTTGCCTACGTGGATTTCAGTAAGGCATTTGACAAGGAACCAGATGACAGACTGGTTATGAAAGTGAGATCTCATGGGATACAGGGGAAGGTGGCAGGTTGGATCCAAAATTGGCTCAGTGACAGGAAACAAAGGGTAATGGTCAATGGATTTTTTTGCGAATGGAAAGTGTTGTTCCACAGGGCTTAGTGTTGGGGCCCTTGCTGTTTGTTGTATTTATTTATGATTTAGACTTAAATATGGGAGGCATGATTGGGAAAATTGCAGATGAAACAAAAATTGGCCTTGATAGTGAAGAGCACAGCTGTTGACTCCAGAATGATATCAATGGTTTGGTTGAGTGGGTGGAGAAGAAGCAAAAGGAATTCAATCTGTAAAAGTATGAGGTAATGCATTTGGGGAGGGCAAACAAAACAAGGGAATACTCAATAAATGAGAAGTTATTGAGAGAGATTGAGGAAGTGAGACACCTTGGGGTGCATGTCCACAGGTCCTTGAAGGTGGCAGGACAGGTGGTCAAGAAAACAAATGGATTGCTTTCCTTTATTGGGCGAGGTATTGAATACAAAAGCAGGGATGTAATGTTGTAACTGTATAAAATACTGGTTAGGCTGCAGCTGGAACTTTGAATACAGTTCTGGTCACCGCATTACAGGAAGGACGTAATTGCTCTGGAGAAAGTGCAGAGGAGATTTACAAGAATATTGCCAGGGCTTGAAATTGCAGCTACGAGGTGGGATTGGATAGGCTAGAGTTGTTTTCCTTAAGTCAACCCTTAGCCTCATCTGTTCTAATTGGGATGTACAAAATTATGAGGGACCTAGATAAGATAATTAGGAAAGACTTGTTTCCCCTAGCTGATGGATCAATTACCAGGGGGCATTGATGTGAAATGATTGGTAGAAGGATTAGAGGGGACATGAGGAAAAGCTTTTTCACCCAGCGGGTAGTGGGCACCTGGAAATCACTGTTTAAATTGGTGGTTGAGGGTGAAATGCTCAACTCATTTAAAAGGTACCTGGATCTGCATCTGAGGTGCTGTAACCTGCAAGGTTATGGACCAGGTGCTAAAAAGTGGGATTAAAATGAGCAGCTAGTTTGTTTTTCTCTTTTTGGCTGGTGCAGACATGATGGGCTGAATGGCCTCTTTCTGCACCATGACTTTTCTATGGTTCTAAAGTCTGTCAGCAGCACCTGGATGGTCAAAATCAGATGGGGTTCAAAGCTTGCAAGTTGGATAGAGAGGGAAAGGAAACCGAATCAGGCTCTTGTTCCTTCAGTGCCTCAGTTGCTTGTCCCTGGTCTGCAGTGAAAAAAACTGTTAGTTAAACACACACGATAGCTGGCTTGTTACATGACCCTCTCTACCCAACTGCCCAGTAGCCAAAAAACCGTCATGGCTAGTGTATTCCACTGTGACTAGTGGGATAGGAGATGACCCCCATTCATACTCCTTCAAAGCATTTTTCCTGGTCTAGCTTTGCAGGCAGGTTGTCTCCATTTCAATGGTTTTGTAATGTAGAAGGTACAGTGATGCAAATGTGCAGCCATCTTTGACTGTGATGCCAAGTCACTGGAATATGACTTTAGTCTTTTTTAAAACAAAATCAGTTAGGGGTTTCCAGCCAGTAAAATCAAAAATCTTTTTTTGATATAAAGCATAGTTTTTACAGCACTTCCCCTCACACTGAAAAATGTTCAGTGATGTCTCTTATCATAGAACCAGGATGACGACACACTATGGGAGACCTGCAGAGTGTTTGTAGAAACATCTGTCTACCCACTGTAAGGGAACCATAAACCAATATAACAAAATTTACTGAATGTCTCCCAAATGAAGAAATTACCAACACTATTTCACTTTTTGTAACTTCAGTTTTGATTTGTGTTAAAGCAAATGTAAATTAAACGTGAATTAACAGACAAATACTTCAAATAAAAAGGTAAATTTCATTTTAAGCATTGATTTGACAAAGATACGTCTTATACAGGCATCCACATCACTCCCTGCAGACATGTGACACTATGTATCTACACAGTTCCACAATGTGCTGTTCTTTATTTATGCAGGGTAGATTAGAAGTGCAATCTGACAGCATCTTTCACCTCTGAGTTTCATAGGTATGATTATCATCAGCAAGGAACACTTATAAAAAAAAAAAACCCTCCCTTTCAAGTTACAATAGTCCTAATGGTGTAGCTTTCCAGACTTTTTCAACCAATCGACCAATAACATCCCTGCTCATGGCTTGGCCACTTCTGGTAAAACACACAGCTCTTTAGCATCTCCAAGTTATACACAAAGACTTCCAGGTTGTAGACCTTTTTAGCCAGCTCACACAGTGCTTCCCTGGCACTCCTATCTTCTTTTCTACCAAACATAAAACTGATCTTGTCATGAAAGTAATTTGCTGCTGCTTCTCAATTCAGCGTTTTCCCCTTTCTATCTCCATCTGCTTTCTCTTTGTTTCTGTATCTGTGTGCTGACTGCCCTCTGCTTCCAGCTTTCTTATCTTCTTTATGACAGTAGCTGCTTTGCTTTTCTTCTGTGTCTGGATATACAGCTTTTTTCATATCAACTCCCTTCCAGGTCAAGTGTCATCAGGTCACATGGATCAGTATTATTTCTTCTTCAAGAAAATTACAATTGATCCCTTTACAATTGTTGCAAACTCTTATAAGTCCCTTTGAAACATTCTTTAAAACAATTACAGATTTTACTGACATTTTAATACATTTCAAATTTTCCACTGCTTCCATCCCCAACGTTGTCACACATCTGACAATCTAATCCCCGATAACAATTTAATTTTGCTCTGCCCCCTGTGCAGTCATTTTCCCCACTGTGTGTTGTTGGTGTGCTCTAGACCACATTCTTCCAAGATGTCATCACTGCCACTGGGTATGAGAGTTTCACACACCTGGAGGATTGCTGCGCTGCCTGTCTCTTTCTCCCCTGACTGATAGCCATTCACTTAACTATCCTGTGAATTCCCAGTAACTGTGTTTCTATACTTCTTGCAGTGACTCTAACTGCTCCTCAAGTTCAGAAAACCTAAGCTTGAGCTCAAACAACTGGAGGCACTTCCTGCACACACGGTTTTTCAGGACACATGGAGATCTTGAGTTCCCACACACAAATTATAGGCAACTTTTCCTGTCTTTCCCAATTTACATCTATAACTCTGCTGGCATCCTCTGTCACTTTAGCAATTCTGTTTCCTTCTCCTAATTGTTTCCTTTTCACCATAAACATTTAGATGCTCTCCACCTCCCCTACCAGGATGGACTATGAGCCCTGTATTTCTTCCTTGAACAGGGGATCCACAGATCCCTAGCCATTAGCACCCAACTGCTCCTGGTTGAGCTAATATTCAACAACTTTTCCTATGACTGGAATTACATATTCCAAAGAAAAGATTTTGGTATGGAAAATTATGTGGATCTTGGCAATTCCTATCTTTTCATGGAGTACGTAAAACATTCTTTGTTTAACTCCTCCTTAGGCCACCTTCCTGACATCTTTATCTGATACATTGATGTCTGTATCGCTACCAGTTCCTGATCTTATCCTGAACTGCAAAACCGACTTTATTTCCACTTTCCACCCCGCCCCTATTTTTACATGATCCTTCTCTGACTCTTCCCTTTTCTTCCTTTCTTCAACTCCACTAATCTCCATTTCTAAGAATAGACCTTCCGCCCACCAGCCGCCACGTTCAAGGGATCATCCTCTGCCAGATTGATGCCACAACAAACATGTATTCTCCTGCCCATTCAGCATTTGAAATGGGTCATTGTCTATGTGATACCCTGGCCCACTCCTCAATCATTCCCTCCCTAAATCATAGCACCTTTCCCTGCAAGTGCTGCAGATGCTACACCTGTTCTTTTACCATCTTCTTTCTCACTGTTCTGGACACCTTAAGATGATCAATCCCTGAAGGTGAACTTGCATTTTTACTTGTACTTTGCATTCTGCATTCACTGCTTAGTATCTAGCCTCCTCTACATTGAGTGATCACTTTGCTGGGCATCTCCACTCAATCTGCAAGGGTATTCTAAATTTTCAGTCACTTACCCCTTTAATTAACCATCCCATCATCATCATCGGCAATCTCCTGGTAATACGGCTGATCCTTGTAGATGGCTGCGATTAAATGAGATCTCAGTGTTGGCTGTGAGTTCACAGGTGGCTTATGAAAACCTATCTTCAGCCTTAGAGGCTCTCCTACAGCGAGGATATTGGTTATCAGCCAGTTGTAAGCCAACGTACTATTTACCATTTTAATGTACAATCACCTTTTTAACTATGTTACTGTTTCTTTATTTCTCTTATATTGATCAATGTAGACTGGTTGTGATGTAACCCTGTGTGGTGTCCGTCTCATGGTGGTAACATGGAACATCGAAGTGTGAAAGAACCCAGAAGATATATCTAAATAACTGTACTGAACTGTGGACTCAAAGACACAAAGCATGATGGTTAATTTAGTCAAGTGAAAGCCTTGCTAGAAGCAACAAGCTCTGCAAAATTACCAAAACTGTAGGAGGGCTTGTACCAGGGAAAATAAGCAGACTGATCTTCGTAAAGGGGCAATAAATGCGGTGCCTTCTCCCAGCTCTGGAGATTGATAACAGTGTTGGAGATAACAAAATGGAATGAGACTGGTTCCATTCCTTCAAGCATGACCTTATGAGAGGCCCAGGACATAAGAACAATGGAAAAGACACTAATGTAATTGAAAAACCAATTAAATGGGCTAAAAGTAGACTTTACCTTATATGGCACGGGGCCATTGCAAAGAAAGGTATAAAGAAAGAATCCACAGAACCATCACTGCTGCAGTGGTTAGAGCAATTTGGTCAGTTGCTCAGAAGGCGCACACGGAGGATTTGTCATCAGATTGAATATTGCTTAGTGGTTTAATAAAGGTGCATCACGTTTGGTGAAATTTTATCCAAGTTGTTGTGTGCTTTTGATATCCAAGGCAAAACCTTTAGACCAGTGGGAGGAGGGTCTTACACAGTAGAGGTGGAGGTAGATTGTTGGCTCGAGCAACTGCCCTCTCTTTCTGCTTCTCTTGCCGTTCTCTCTGTGGCTGCGCTTGTCAACTAGAAGGTCTTGGCATCATTTTTGATAATGGATCACCATTTGGTTTTGATTGGATATCTACCTCCCATGTGTTGATGTTAATAGAGCAGATAATATCCATCCCATCCCCACTCTGACCTCTCTGTCCTTGGCTTCCTATGTTGTTTCAATGAAGCTCAACGGTAGCTCGAGGAACGGCACCTTATCTTTTGATTAGGCACTTTACAGTCTTCCAACTTTAACATTGAGTTTAACAGCTTTAGATCTTTATCACCACTCCTATTTTCTTGCAAGGAGGTGCTGGTAATGGAGGATAGCTGCACCAGAGCCACTAGAACTGGAGGAGGTATGGACTGGTGCTTGGAGTGGGATCTCCTATCGTGGACACAGCTAGTGGGGTGGCCTGCAACACTGACTTTTTTTCCACCAAGTTCCCAATCCTCAGACGCCTTTTCCTCTTTGTCAGATTCCCCAAACTTCCCTCCCTTTTTGTGATTCTGCTGTAAACATTTGTACCTCTGCTGAACCTCGCTTTTGTTTCTTGTCCAAGTATCACTTCATTTGCCTTACACCCTCATCACTTTAGAAGTTAAAGGACAGCAGGTCATTTAATCCAAAGTGCGGTAGCGGGCGGGAAAAAGGGGGTTTTATCCGTTGGCTACAATGGCTGGTTTTCATGCCATATTGTCCCATTCCCGGAACGTCCCACCTCATTAATAATGCATTCACAGGAAACATATTGGATTGCTGTTGGGTGGGCTTGGATTTGCCTGCTGTGCCATGACCTCAGCACTTCCTTGCCCCGGGCATCATGTTTAAAGCTCACCAGAGCGCATGCCTTCAGACCAGAACTGCTCCAGGTGGCACTGGAAGCAAAGAAGACGGCAGCCCCCAAATTTAATGACGCCTCTCTGGGCCTCCTGCTGGACACAGTGGGCTGGGGCCCTCGGGCACTCGAAGAGAGGAGGAGCAGCAGCTGGACACCCCTGGGTCATTCACTCAGGAATCTGAGGCTCTCCGCTGCTTCCGAGTCTTCTTTACCCCCTCAACCGTGTCCTCTGTCACTGCAGAGGTAGCAGTTGGCCCACAGGAAGACAGGCAAAGCAAATTGGGGCCCTCAAGGCATCGGCTGTCCAGAGGATGCCAAAGTCATCAGAGGCAATAGGGCCAACCATTGCACAGACTGTCTCCACCCCTGCTGCAGATGTCAGAGCAACACCTAGAAGAAGTGGTAGGTCAGGAAAATTTAAGAAATTCTGATCACAGCTGGTTGTATTGGTGAACCCATTTTATCAGTTCATAACCTGAAAATATATTCACTTTAACTGAATAATGTGTAATGGTGTATTTCAGCTTCAGTTACAGGCTTTGCGAGTCCTCCCACTGCATCCCCTGCACCCCCCCACTAGCAGTTCAGCTGCATGCATCCAGACCACCAGTGATTGTGGAGGGAGAAGTATATGTGGCAGGTCCTTTTGGAGCCTCATACAAGCACTCTCCCAAGCACATAGAGCCTTTATCCATCACACTCATCTCACTGTCCTGAGCATTTTCAATGCTGCCAACAGGGGTTCGCTTTCAGTTGCCTATCTGAGCTGACCTGCATCTCCGCCCACCCACAGATCACACTCCCATGTGCCTGTCCAAGACAAGGCTCCGCTCCCTTTCGATTTCAACATCCGTGGTTGCGGTTAAATTTCTGATCAGCTCCCCTGTCCTTCTCCTTCCCCAGTCACCCATATCCTTTCCCCCATCACTGTTGTTCCACTGGCATCACCTTCCACCTCCCCACTGTCACCTACCAACCCGAACACTCTTCTTTCCAGGACATTCAGGTGAATGTGCATGTTCCCTTCCTTCCCGAGAATCTCACCCCCATCCACATTGACCTCCTTCCTCCCACCCCCAGGGTTTGTGTCTGCCTCTGAGTCCCCACCAACCACCCTCATCGTCTCTTCTATTGCTACCGATGCACCCTCACCCTCCTACCCTTCCAGCTCACTCTGCCCCCCTCATACTCGCCATTCCCTCCCACCATGCCCACCCAGGCTCCCAAAAGGCAGTCATTGACTCCACAGACTCCTTCCTTGCACATTCTCCTGGACACTCTTTCTGCCCCCCCCTTACTTGCTGCTCCCCCCATACTCCTTCCTCCCTCCAGACACCTTCCTCCCCCTGAACACCGTTCCCCCCGAACTCTGCTCCCCCACCGAACTCCGTTCCCCCACCCCGAACTCCTTTATTTACAACTTGCCGTATTCTCCCCACAATCCACCCCCTGTACATCCCTTCCCAACCTCAGCCACCCCAACCTCATCCCCCTCAACACCATCATCCTCCTACTCCCAAGCTCACCCACCCCTTCCGATACACCTTCCTCTCCCACCAACCCCCGGTACACTTCCCCTCCCACTCACAACTGGACCTTCTCTCTTTCCCCCTCCAACCCCGGCAATCATCCGTAGCAGCCCCTGGCCAAGGCTGTGATGTTCCGAAGCAGACTCCAGACATCAATGGAGACTCAGCACCTTCTGTGAGCTCCCTTTCGATTTCAAAATCTGTGAGCTGCTTTGCGGTGGAGCCATGTCCATGAGAATCCACCCAGCATGTGATGCATGTGTTCCTCCAGGACCCGGTAGCTATAGGGTCCCAGCATCTTCTGCTTCTCGGATGCCCATGATCTGAGCAAGGGCCCAACTTCTGCACATCACACTTGCCAGACGTGATCTAAGCCAGTGTGTTTTTCCACTGGCGTAATGGTAAATCTGGCGTGGGGGGCATGATTTCAGTTGTGCCTTACTTTGCATCCCATTAGCAGGATGCAAAGTGGTTTCATGCTGGCCTCCAGGGGGATTGGATGATCCTGGTGCATTTTCATACTGGAGTGAAACCAATTTTTGGCCTTCTCACCATATTGCACCCCCCCCTCCCCCCCTCCCCACACGCCATGATGCCCAACACCAACAAGGCCAGAAATTCTGGCCATTGTGTCTTGGCTAGAATAGTGCAGAACTAATCTCTCTGCCCTGTTTTCTCCCAATCGCTCATATCTTCCACTGATTCCAATGTTGATCCAATGGAATGGTTGATTGGAAAAAATGATCAAGCCCCAATTGATTTGAAAAGCGATGAACCCAAAAAAAATGATGAATTCTTCCGGGAAAAGGCGTCCTGATTTTGTGTGAATTGAGAGAAACGTTTTGCCCGCAAATCAAAATATATCTGGTATGAATTTAAAACGTGTTGTTAGATTATTCTTGCTATAAATTTAACTTTTTCCTCCAGTTGAACATGTCCCCAGATCCATTAGGTATTCCTTCCTCTGCTCTCACATCCACTGGAGAGATGCCTTTTGTAATTAAGTATGCAGTTCTAAAGTATGCAATTCTAAATTTGCTGTCTTTACCCCCCCTTCTCTTTCCTCACTGCAGTGCTGTGCTTTGATACAACAGTGAAATCAGGCAGCCTCAAGCTTTGAACACTTAAAGCAATAGCACCCATTAACTTTTGATGGTCTGAATCTTGTGGCTAGCAGCAAAGCAACAGCACTCGTCGCTGATGTCGAAGAAAGCTGTGCACAAACATTTAGTGATCTCTGCCATGGGGTTTTCACCTTTGCCGATGTCAGTTTAAATCTGGTGCCGAGTCAAAGTGATGCCTTGTTGTACAGCAGTGGTAATGTCAGCAAGCAGGACAGCAGAAAATCGTTGTCAAGTATTGGCACCCAGCAAACCAGGAAGTTAAAAGCACTTAATATTCTTCACTTTTAATTTAAATTTCCAGAGATCAAAATAAATTTTTATCCTAGTGAAGAAATTTGACATTCCATCAGTAAGAATTAGCTTTTCAGTGGCAATGAGGGTGTTTAACAGTAATTATGAAGTCAGCATACTCTTTAAAGCCCAGTTGCACCTCATTCAACAAGGTGTCACTTTTCTCAAGGATTTTGCAGCTAGGCTAACAGAGTAGGAGAGGAAGTTCTTGTTAATTCAGTTGATTTCCTATTGCTTGCAGTCTGGAGTGCGGTCGGGGGTGTTGGGGTGCACTTCAACAGTGCACCCTCCGGAGAAGCATAGAATCACACACTGCAACTTCTGAGATTATCCTGTGCTTGCCCAGAGTCTACAGGTTGCTGCCAGTTTCAGTGGAGAAATGACAGGGAACACTGACTATTTTGTCTTCATTACCTCGGCAAAATCTGGAACAATATTTATTTTAACTATCCTATTGGTCAGAATAGAATAAATGATAAGCAAAGAGCAATATTTGGAAGATCCGATCACTGAACACACACTACATGTAATTTTTTGGGAATTTAATGCCATTTTTATTTTTTCCATATATCACTCTTCTTTACTTCATTACTTACAATTATTGTATAAAAGTTTTATTGACACTTCTGTTGAAAAATAAGTATACAGTTCCAACAAACGCATAAATGGTGCCTTTCTCATATACAATCACCAGATGGTGCTAATGACACATACACTTTCTCCAATGTCCTCATCAGTTTACAAGGTTATTCAACACAATTACTGCAGTACGGATCAGTGATGTACAATGTAAATTAACTGCAGCAAAATAAAACTCGATCTGCAAAAATATTTTCATGATCTTTTTGGATTAAACCTAAACTGTGAAAGCTGAAATTCTTCCCTATTCTATTCATGAATAGGAGTATTTTACGAGTCCACAACATGTTGAAGAGCAAGTATCTGGCAGAGTAATCAACCCTCTTGTCAGTTAATCACTCCAGCTCTCCACCTTCTCACAAATCTCTTTCTTTTGCCAGTTTACTGACCTCTTTTCCCTGACTCTCTACTTGCTTAAAAGCTGTTCATCTCTTAGCATCTTCCAGTTCTGATGAAAGGTCATCCATCAGAAACAGCAACTCTGTTTCTCCCTCCACAATTACCTTCTTGATCAATTTAATGGTGATGTGAAGCTCATGCAATATTTATGCAAGTTGAGGATTATAATAGTTTATCTCTAATATTGCATTTACTCCTGACCGGGCTGCCATTTATTTGATTGTCCTTTGGCTGTTGTTGGAAACGTGTGATTGGTGCCCTTAATTTCTCGCTGCTAGAATTTTCTGGCTAGTCGGGCAGGTCTGTACAGTTGGGGAAAAAAGGAATTGGTGGCTAGACCAATATATTACTTCCAAGCTTTTATATCAATGCAGAGGCAGCAGTGTTGCCTCATTTACCTTACAGCACCACTGTCATACGTGGGGCTGTTGTTGGCAGTGCTATGGGTTCATATGCCGTTAAAGAGGGTGGCTGTGAAAGTTTGAGAAGATCAACAACTGAGGCTTAAAAAAAAAAGTGACCAGCATTTGCACTCCTGCTTTCGAATAAATGGAAAAGATAACAGAACAAATGCAAAACGTGGCGGATGCTGGAAATCTGAAATTAAAAACAGAAAATGTTGGAGCAGGTCTGTGGAGCAAGAAACAGAGTGAATGTTTCAGGTTGATAACTTTTCATCAAAGCGTGAAATTTATCTTCATGAAAAGATATATACTTTAGCCTCATTTAATTTTCAGCACTGCTACTAAATTTGGGTTGGCGTTTGGTGCCATGGTACATGCCCTTGCAAAAGAACTGACGTCTCTGGAGAAAACCGCACTAAAATAAGAGTCATCGTTCTTTCAGTACAGGCTGGTAAAACAACTTTCCCTTTGCTGGCTTTTCTCAGCCATCAGGAGGGCCCAATAAAGAGAGGTGAAGTTCCAAATTAAGATCAGCAAATTACTGTGCAGGTGTTTGTTGGTGTAGTGACTGGGTGATTTTCATAGCACCGTTTCTATTTGTACAATATTACACCATAAACACTTTTAAAAGGAACTAGAAATTTGTACATCAATATTGTTTTGCAATGAGCAGTGAAGGAAACCTTCAATTTGCTGTTGGCATAATAACTGTGATGATTCAGGGTCATCTTCCAGTGGTTTCTGCTCAGTCAGCACAAGAGTTGCTGAACTCATTGTCACTGTCATCAGAAACTTGTTCGAATTCACAAAATGTCTGGGGATGTTGTCAGATAACTGGGATCTCTTTTTCCCATCACTCATCACTATTTAAGTACTTAGCTGAGCACTTGAAACACCATAGCATACAGGGCTACAGGCCAAGTGCTGGAAAATGGGATTAGAATAGATAGGTGCTTGATGGCCGACATGGACATGATGGACCAAAGGGCCTGTTCCTGTGCTGTATAACTCTGACTCTATGGGCAGAATTTTGTCCTTGGTTGGTGGGCGGGCCCCACCGGCTCAGCAGCAGGCAGGCAGCCGAACTCCGCCGCTGAAACAGGGCCCGCTGCCATTTTGAGTGGGCGGGCCAATTAAGGCCTGCCCAGTGGCCTGCCCGACGGGATGCACTATGCGCTTCCTGTGCGGGGCGGGGGGGGGGGGGAATTCCCCAACTTCTAAAGTGCACTCTTTCGCGCATGTGCGCGAAGGAGCGCACTGCTCCCTGAGGCTAAGTGCTGTCTCAGGAAGATTACTGACAGTCTAAAAAGCTTTAAAAATATAAAAATATAAAAATTATTAACATGTCCCCCTCATGTGACAATGTCACACGAGATGGGACATGTTAATAAGAAGCACATAATCTTTATTAAAGTTTTTAAAAATGGACATGAAACCTCATCCCACCAGTGGATGAGGTTTCATGTATTATCAGAACCCCGCTGGGGCTCCTGGCCTGCCCACCAGCCTTAAGGTTGGACGGGCAGGGCATTTAACTACCTAACTTATCCTGTCAATGGCCTTAATTGGCCATTGACAGGTCGGCGGGCAGACAGCTGATTTCACTGTCCGCCCACTTTCCTCAATATTTAAGTGGACTGGGATGACATCG
Source organism: Cetorhinus maximus (assembly GCF_964194155.1). Lineage (NCBI taxonomy): Eukaryota > Metazoa > Chordata > Chondrichthyes > Lamniformes > Cetorhinidae > Cetorhinus > Cetorhinus maximus. The sequence goes on along the minus strand of NC_135886.1, from coordinate 38,427,519 downwards.
GGGGTTCCTCCCGACGTCATCCCGCGTCACTTTCCCATCGGCGAGCGGGCCCTGCCCGCAAATCGCCGACGGGAAAATTCAGGCCTATGCCTCTATACGCAGTGAAAATATCCCTTAATGTTGACCTCTCTGAAATTGGTAGAGTTAAAAACACCGTGAGAGCATAAACCCACCCACTTGAACAGAATCAAAATTGGAACATGGCTCAGGTCAAAAACTGATAAAACTGTGTTTCTTAAAAGTGTTTATTAAAGAACGAAAATAAACAGAAGCAAGAGTAATACAGATTAAGTATACTTAATTTCTCACCAGCTTTTCAAATTACACCTAAGATAAATGCCTGAAAGCTGCAGTAATTCTGAAACACAGACCACATAACCACAAAGCAAGTCTTCTAGATGAAATAGGTAATCCATAGACTTCTTGCATCACCTTGCAGCTATTGCAGTGAGAGGGCACTGCAAGCCAAGTGCTAACAACCTGTGTTCTACCTTTTCCATTCCCTCTGATGTTAGCTCAAAGGCTAACATTCACAATTAAACAAGCTTTCAAGTATAGGTTTCAAAGGCAATCAGGTTGTTTTTGTGTCCAGGTTATGAAAGGAAGTTGGCTATTTTTATACCAATAGTAGGGAGATTAGTCGCATAGTGCAAAGGGTTTTATGAGCTCTAGCAACCTTTAAGATATGGGATTGGTGGGAATGGAAACCCAACAAGTGTGAGTATCCCACTATATGTCAACCCAAAATTCAGAGATGGAACTCCATTCACCAGTCACCAGGAGTGTCTGAAACACCTTCTGACTCAGAAGGCTAGAATGCTACGACTAAGTCAAAGGCTTGCTAAATGCTCCAACAGCCTAGGTTCAGTGGTTATACACTTGCCTATAAATCAGAATTATGTGGGTTTTGTCCAGAGACTTGAACATATAATCTAGGCTAATATTTCAGAGAAATACTGAGGGAATACAGCACTGTCAGAGTTGCTGTTTTTATGATGAGATATTAGACTGAGGCACTGTCTGCGCTGGATGCAAATATCCCAAGGTATTTGGAGAGGTGTCAGAGGAAGAGACCTTGCCAGTATTTATCCCTCAATCAACATCACTAAAAAAATTCTGATTATCTGGTTGTTATTATTGCTGTTTGTGCAGCCTTGCTTTGCTCAAATTGCCTGTTACATGTCCCTACATTACAACAGTGACTACACTTTAAAAAATACTTAACTGGTTGTAAAGAATTTTGGAATGCCCTTAGGTCTCTTCCTTTGACACCTCTTCAAATACCTTGGGATATTTGCATCCAGTGCAGACATAGCATAGCGCTGATATAACTGCTGGTTCTTTATTTTAAAAGGTAGTCAAACATTGTCCCTTTCCTTAGGCACTCTGATGTCAAAGCTAGATGATCTGGCTTTGTATCTGAAGTTATTGAAACAATAACTTGTTTATTGTTGAAACAATAACTTCCCTTGAGAAAATACTGGGAATAAGATATAAAAATCTGAAGACATGGACCTAATTAAAATGTTATAAAAAAAAGTAAAATATTGAAGTTCATATGATTTAAAGCGTAACATAGCTGAATTACCACATGCAAGTGATGATATCAATGGTGGATGTGCTTTTTGGATACAAGGTTGATTGAATAAAATATGGAATCAGTGTGTATTTATCACCAAAATGGGCTACACTTAAGTCATTTAAATGTCTAAAATATTGTACCATTTTGGGTTTGGGGTTATTTCTAGAAGTGTAATTCACTGTCCTTATATAGAACAATCTACAAACACATTCACACGCTTGAGAAAACCATATGAAATATATACAATCATATCAATTAGTTGGAAATTCACAGTTAATGTTTTATTTTCGGGCATCAGAAAATGACTTGTATTTTTCTTTGAAGAAGTGGAAGAAGAGACATCTATTCATTCAATACAGCAGCACAAGCATCAAGACATATGCTGTTCAATTTTGAGCCCCAAGGTTGCTTGCCTGCCATTCAGCTACCTTCTGCAGCTCAGAGCATTTTTCTACCCCTTGGGAGGATCAGGAAGAGTCCATCAGCCTGGTCCTCGAGTATCACTTGTATCTCCAGTGATAACTGATTGTCAATGGTGGTTTGTTCCATCTGAAGGGAGCAGTGATTTTCTTCAAAGAAAACTATTGCTCGTGGAAGGCAAAACAAATACATATATAATGTGTACCATGACCTTGATAGCCCTATGGTTTTACTTCCTAACTGCAAAAATCCTCACACTCCTTTGAGTCATTTCCTGCTACCAATGTCTTTCACAGGCTATGCTCAAGGTCACTGCAACATTTTTTTAGCTCTCATGCTCTCATTGCACTCCCAGCCATTATATATATATTATGGAAAAGATGGTGGCAGTGAGTAATGAGACTGCTGCTTATTATGAAGTGAAGTCAATGCCTGTAAACTACTTAAGCATTGCTTTCGTGCTTTATGATGTCGTGAATCAATTAGCTCTGTGATTTTGTATTCTTTGTCAGTTGGAGCAGTGGTGACAGTTTGTTAGAATTATTCTTTCTGTGAGTGTAAAAGCCCTGCAAACAGTACATGAGTGAACAGCAGTGAGGGCCTTTTTGACAGTGAAAAGCTACATTTGATGTAACAGCACTGGTGCTACACGGCATTCATTCTCAAGTCATTGTTAGAAAGCCTGATAGTGATGTGCTGTGAGAACTGTGCTGCCTCCACTATAACATCCTTGATGTAAATAGGCTGATTTCATGACTTTACTGCAGCAAATTGTTGTTTTTAATCCTTGTCATACCTTAGATTATTCTGATATGGCCATGTATTCTAGTTTTGTTAAGATCTTTGGAGCTATTTCTAGTCATTTAAAATGTAATTTCTTGCGTTTTGTTTTCCTCTCTGATTTCAAAAGAATGCAAAACGATAATTGGGGAATTGGGGGAAAGGAGAGCACCAGGATAGTCGGGAGATTAGAATTAGAGTGTGCAATCATTGTCTATTGTTACTTGTGCAATGCAATGTATTGTAATAGCCTTTTAACATATAAAAATGTACGCCAAGGCAAAGTCAATAAAATGTACACCAAACCAAAGAAGTTTGGAAGGATGATAGGAAGCTTAGTCTAAGATATGGATGTCTTAAAGGAAGAAAGGTGAAAAGGAGGTCAAGGGGGAGAATTCCAGAGCATGAGGCCCAGACAGCTAAAGGTGTGGCAGCAAGGGTGTGCATGCATTAGTGGATGGAGTTGAAGAAATAGAGTTTGCAGGAAGTTGGATTGGAGTGCAGGGTAATGTTGGGAGGATTTAAACTTGAGGATGAGAATTTTAAACTAGAAGTTTGTGGAGGACCCAGAGCCAATTGTTTAGTTGCATAGGGTTAATGCTCCATTAATAAAGCTACTCCCAATCTTTGAGCAGATTTGCTACAATTATTAGAGTAATTAGTATCACATTTTTAAAATCTTCTTCAGTTCAAGCAATCAGTACATGGAGACTGAAGTTCCGCATAAACCAGCAGCAGTTTAAAGGTCAATCTCACTGCAACAAATTATCCTCTGAATGGACAGTGACTATAAATAATGCCTGCAAAATAAATTGAAGTATCACATTGAAGTGGAGTAAGATACCTCAGTTACTCCACGGGTAATTCATTAAATCTTCTATATATGTTGTGATTATTTTTTATTCAACACATCAGAAACTCTTGTTCTTCTTTTACGGAAGAACTGTTAAGTACAGGGACTGCTCTAATCCTTCTTTGGGCATTATGTAATACACTTTGAGACTAATACATTCATGGAACTTATTCCTATGGCTCCTGCCACAGCCAGTCAATTAGGTGCAGCAAACAGGTAACAACAATTTCTTTCTTTCCAAACTGTCATAGTTGCTAAAAAGCATTCCTGTCTGGAACATTTAAGTTTGCAACGTATGCCGGGATAGAATTGAAAAGTAGGGAATCTTATGCGAAACCTGTTTTGAACCCTGGTTAGACCACGCTTAGAGTAATGCATGCAGTTCTAGTCACCATTTTATAAAACTATATAGAGTGTGCAGAGAAGATATACATTTTTGCAGAAATGCAAAAGTATACATATCAGGAAAAGATTGACTGGCTGGGTCTCTTTCCTCTTGAAAAGGGAAAACTAAGAGGTGACCTAAGAGGGGTCTTTAGAATTAAGAAAGGTGTTGATAGAGTGGATACAGAGAATATGTTTCTCCTTGTGGGGAAGAGCATAACTAGAAGCCATTGATATTAAGGTAGTCACTAAGAAATCTATTAGGGAATTCAGAAGAAACTTCTTTATCAAAGAGTGGTAAGAATGTGGAACTTGCTACCACCGGGAATGGCTGAAGCGAATAGTATAGTTGCATTTAAGGGGAACCTTGATAAGCATATGAGGGAGAAGGGAATAGAGAGTTATGATGGTGGATTTAGATGAGAAAAGATGTTCAAGTGGGGCATAAACACAGACATGGACTGGTTAGGCCGAATAACCTGTTTCTGTGCCTTATATCCTAAGCAATGCTGTAAGAAAAGGGGAATTGCTATAATTATGGTCTCTTTGACTTAAAGAGTCCTTAAACTTTCAAATCTGGACCCTATTCCAAACAGCAAAATCTTGAAAGATGTAGAATGGTATTTAGATTCTTCAGATCACGCTATAATGTTGATGTTTGTATATTGCAATAACTCCAGCAGGAAACTCAGTGAGAGGATTCTGAAATCTGAGAAACTGTCAAACTGTAGATTGAGGCAAATCCAAACCCATTCCTCTTTATTCAATACTGGCCACATTCCCAAGCCTGAGGATAGAATGAACTAACCTAGTGTAAAATGTTCACTGGATCTTTACAAATTAAATGATCTAATCCTATAAATCAGTGCTCTAAATGTAGCTACAGAGAGGAGAGATCTCATGCGTAGTTCCAAATGTAGCATGCACCATCTTAAGTATCGGGCTGCCTTTACTGATGAAATATGGTTGCTTTTCTATGAGAAACAGCCTATTTACTCTGCCAATTGTTTTTCATCTGACTTTTAAAACCTCATTTGTGTTTGTGTATGAAGAATAGAAGAAATGTTTTGTGCTAAATTTCTTTACTTAAGGTGGGAATGCCAACATTGAAAATTAAAGCATGGAAGAAAAAGGCGTTGGTATTGCTTGGTGTCTTCTGGACAACGTAAAAAAATTCTCCAATTGGTAGCCCTCGACCCAACAACTCATTTATCAAGAAAAGTGGGATACAGCAGAAAAATTGTGTTTGGAAGGTTTTCTGTATCCAATGTACTTCTTATAAACTGGGAAATCGTAAGTCTAAGTCAATTTTTTAATTACATGTTGCTCCAAGCAATGGCAATATAATACCCCTGGAAAAATAACTTCATAAAAGCTGTAATAAACTTGGTGTACCACACAGGTTTTTTAGAAACAGTAAACTTTATTTACAGAGCTCCTGATGAGGCTACATTGTTGAACAAGGTCCAAGACCAGAAAGCTCCGCCCCTAAGATTACCCATGCTTAGGTCTGATTTGTCTGAACAGCCACGTGATCTTCAAAACAGTATGAAAGGCTTTACTTACAATCAGTACATTCCTTCCCCTTTAATTTTGTTTTACATCTCTTATTTACCGGGAGTGGTGGCTGCTGTCAATAATGCTCTGAGGCCAATGCAGAGGATCCATGCTGGATCCCTGGAGACAGGTGAGTGGGGCGAGATGTTATGGGATCATGGGAAGAGGGTGACCAGTGAGAGGGGGGAGGGAAGTCAGATGCACGGGCAGGGGAGCAGCTTTCAGCGCCAATTGACCATGGTCCACGTGTAGGTAGATGGATAGTTTTACCATGGGCAGCATCACAGTTGAATCTGATCCTCTATTCAACTGACATTCACATACAATGGGCATTCCTGCAGCATCCATTAGTTAGTGACCAGCATGAGATATTTTAATTGATTTTTTTTTCCTATCCTGAATTATTTAATGAATAATGTTTCATTCCTAGTTTGGTTAAGATCAGTTAACTGAGCACATATTAAGGATTAAAGTTTGGCCCTTCCTGACTTGTTGGACTGAGAATCATGCCACCTACTGAGCTGTTCAGTTGGTAATTGGTCATTTTTAATTTTACAGATATAAATGGCAGAAATATATGTGTCATTTAACTCGGGCACCAGTGATATCATTTACCTTTTTTTATCCAAAAGATGATATGACTTCAATGAATTGTTCAATTGAGACCAGGAGAGTTAGTGTAGCAATAATTGAATGGTATCAGGTTACAACAGTTCAACTGGGAGCTCATGAATAGTCTCAGAAAGGTGCTAATTAAAAGCAAAAAGCAACAAAAACAGAGTTATGTTTGAAGGAATGATTGATTTCTCAATAGGAAGTCTTTCAGCAGTGGGTAGAATAATAAAGAATACTTGTTAGAATAAGGTACGGACCTGCAGCTAATCATGGGCAACACATACTGGTCCCTAGTCCTACCTATGCCATTGGTACCCATGTGGACCATGACAACTGGATCCTTCCCCTCCCACTCCAAGTTCCTCTCTAGCCCAGTAGGGGATGCCCTTAATCTTGGCACCAGGTAGGCAACGCAGCCTTCGGGACTGTCTGTCTTTGCTGCAGAGAACAGTATCTATCCCCCTTAACTATGCTATCCCCTATTACTACTACATTTCTCTTTTCTCCCTGCACTTGAATGGCACTCTGTACCATGGTCAATTCGCCCACCCTTCCTGCAGTCTGTGCCTTTGTCCACACCGGGATGAAGAACCTTGTGCCTATTGAAAAAGGGCACTAGCTGAGGCTCCTCCAAAGTTAAATTCTGGATCCCTATATCTGCCTCACTCACTCAGTCACACCCTCCTGTCCCTAACCACAGACCAAATTTGATAGACAGATAACAAGGTAATTTCACAACCACACAGGAAAAGCCCCTGGCTGCAATGGACAAAAAGAATCAGCCTGGAGAAGCTGGTTATACAGATTTGAAGATGAAATAGAGACAGACAGGAAAGAGAAAAGGCATCATGAAATGTCTGCAGCCACCAGACTCAATGGCAGCAAGAACCATTTGAACTAGAATACCACTTGCCTTGATTTGTTAAGTATGAGTGTTGTTGTTTAATAAATTGTCCTAATACCACTGCATCAAGCATCTCCTCATCCAAAATGGATTGTTTGGTCTCTGAACCTCTTACAGACCCATTGACCTTCATGACCCAGTAGCTACTGAAAATGTAATGGTAAGTTTACAGCATGTTCTATTATTAGCACATAAAAAACCCAGCAATTTGTGGGAAGGAAGAGGTATGGTGTGACTTCCAATTCACCACAAATTGTTAGACAATTTGTGCCGCTCCACAATTAGCTTCAGCAAAACCAAATAAACTTACCATCGCGCCGTGAGTTCCCTTCCCCACCATTGAGTGTCATTAAATTGCTAGATTTGCAACATTAATATGAATAAATCTTGTCCACAGCCATTGTGGCTGGTATAATTCATGGTGCAAGGACACTATTAATGGCATGATTTATGACCCTAACGTGCCACACAACCTTGGAGATTCGAATGATGACAGTAAAACTATGAAATCTCATTCTCTCAGGTCATAAATTATGCCTAAAAGTTTTTAAAATACTTAATCTTAAATGTTTAATTTTTTTCTTATTTGTCCTTTAACACCTATTCTTTTCCTCACGCTTAATCCAGTTCTTCTCTCTTTCTTTCTCTGTGTCTAATTTGACTAATTCACACCGTGTTCTTCTCTGTTGTTGGCTGTTTCTTTCTCTGTCCTTAAATCTCATTAGTTAAGGAGATGACCATTATACTCGACATTCAGCTGCTCCTTCACCTTGCCACATCATTAGCAATTTGCTTCTCCAGCAATTTGCGGCCCAAAAATAATACAACTGAAGATTGAGGAAAAAATCCAATTCACAATGAGATGCCCCATTCAGCAAATCCTGTGCCATTATAATTAGAAGGTCCTGAGGTGAATGAAGGTTTAATTGGTATGCCTGAATGAAGTGGCTGTTTGCCAAGCACTTCTAAATTTGTGGCCCAGACAAGAAGAAACTGATGCCTATTAAGTGGCTGCTTTGCTTTCTCTTGTATATAAATGTAATGGATTTACAGTTCACGTCTTAGCATTAATTCAAAGCCTGACTGTTTTAATGTGAAGTAAAGGGAGGTTAAGAGGTGTATGGTTTTGATCAGTTGTTAGATAACCTGTTGTAAGAGCAGAGCTGCAAACTCAGGCTGCTTTAGAGCAACAGGGGAGAAACAAGAACGAAGGTTGGAATGAAGGAAGCATGTGTAACAGGAATGCAATGGAAGTCAAATTGGCCAAATGAAAAGAGAAAGTGAGAGAAGATGAATCTGGATTGGCATTCTGGTAAAAATATTCCTGACATGGAAGAAGTAATTTTATATAATAAATTTTCTTCAAAAGGTCTGTGAGGGCTAAGAAGAAACTTTTACATATTCATGTATAAATTGTTAAGTATGCATAGGATGTTTATTTCCTTCTATTTCTGGTAGTTTCCTTTTTATTATTCTCCACTGACTCCTTCTGGTGTATAGAACCATCTTTTTTCTATCTCTGTAATGTTGCTGACCTCTAAACCCTGCTCAGCCCACCTGCCATTGAAACTCGCATCTCTGCCTTTGTCCTCTCCAGGCTTGACTACTTCAATGTCTTCTTGGCTGGCCACCCTTCTTCCACCATTCATAAACTTCAGTTCATCCAAAACTCTGTTGTCTTTATCCTATTCACACCAAATCCTACTGCCTACCATTGGTGCCTGCTCTTACAACTGCCTCCACCACCTCTCTCGAATTCTTTCCCTAAGCTCTTCCACTTCTCCAACTCCCCTGTCTCCATTGACCCTCCTTGTAGGGGAGTGGGATAACTGTATAGCTCTTTCAAAGAGTTAACAAAGGTACAAAGGGCTAAAGGCGCTGGATGATTCCATGAAAATCCACCTCTTTGACCAAGCTTTTGGTCACCCCTCCTCATCTCTTTGGCTCAGTGTCCATTTTTATTTTCATATTTCTGTAAAGCACCTTGGGACGTTTTTCATGCTAATGGCACTATATAAATGCAAGCAGATGCACAGTAGCAGAAGTGTGTACCATCTACAAGATGCACTGCAGAAACTTACTAAGGCTCCTTAGTCAGCACCTTGCAAATCCAGGACCATTACCATCTAGAGGGACAAGGGCAGCAGATAGATGGGAACACCACCACCTGGAGGTTCCCCTCCAAGCCACTCACCATCCTGACTTGGAAATATATCACAGTTCCTTCACTGTCGCTGGGTCAAAATCCTAGAACCCCACTCCCTAACAGCACTGTGGGAGTACCTACACCAAGTGGACTGCAGTGGCTCAAGAAGGCAGCTCACCGCCACCTTCTCAAGGGCAGTTAGGGATGGGCAATAAATTCTGGCCCATCCTGCGAAGCCCACATCCCATGAACGTTTAAAAGAAAAGTTGTATAGCTGGAATACTTTCTGGCTTAACAAGCTTGAGCCATCAAGAAGGCCAAAATGTGAGTTTATATGTTTGTACTACAAATTCATTATTGATCTGCAGTTTATTAGCATGAGGTGAGAACTTTACTGCATTCCACAGTGAGTATAAGATTGCCATCTATACATCAATGAGTATATTTCAACCGTCAGACCTGAACTCTAAAGAGTCATTGATGACAATTAGTTGAGATGAAACGTGATGCTCTAATTTTATTGATTTCAGAATGCTTTAAGTAAGTTTATGGAGCAAGGCCAGGGCTTATTCTGATGATTGTGATGTTTTCAGTATTTCAAAATCAGCATTTTTTTGTGATTTGTATTGTCTCCTGATCCTTTAGTGCCTTGTTATAGACAAACTCTATGGATGTAGAACTTTTTCTATTTAAGAGTGCAAGAGCTTGTCTATGTATCAGTCATATTTTCTATCACACAATGAGGTTTGAAACTTGCTGTTTTTTTTTACCCCACTTAGCAAAGCATATCCACTTGGAGGGTTTGTGCTGGAAATATTTATTGTGACTGTTGTTGTCATGCCTTTAATGTATAACTTTCTATCAGGCTTTTAGCTTGTGCTTGTCCCTTGTACCTTGCTCCTTAAGCCACAAAGGGCTCTGCTTAGCTTCTTTCCAGAAAGGTTAGTGCATTGGGATACTTGTTCAGTGGTTTGAAATCAATTATAATCTGATATCCTTGATGGGCTGCAGCAATGTGAGAGTCATGTAGGCTACAGCTGTGCACCACAGGCTTGTTATGTTTTTGTTTTGTATCATGGAGATTGACAATCAGTGTTGTACTGTAGATAACACAACAATATACAGTAATTTAGATATAAGTTGACCTTTCAGCCTCTTGTTTATTTTGAGTTTTGGATAGCTTGGGATATTAATTAATTTATGTAGTCGTTCCTCAGAGCCATTATTCTCCAAGTCCTCTAGAATTTGATTAATTTTATAATAGATTCGCTCCATGAATTAGATGTCTTTGTAGCATTTGATTAAAATATTCTGTTAAAAAATGACCTGAGGAATCTGATGATTTGCTGCAGGTCGACCATAACTTCCATCTAAAACCTTTCTGATATAGCAAGAGAAAACCCAAGGCAATGTCTTCACAAAATTTTAACTGCAGGATTGAAAAAGGTAGTGGCATTATCAAAGTAGCGGCTATACCACATATTCACTGAGTATGTAAAATTGTTGCTGTTATCTTTGAGGATGTGCAACTGTATCCTGTTCGGGCAGCCTATCTGTTTGAAACTTTTCTCCAGCAATGTTTTGTAGTAAAGCAGATTTGTGAAGATGTTTGCAGATCAAGAGCTAAGGTTCAGTATTTTTTTAATATTCATTCAAGGGGCGTGGGCTTCGCTGGCTAAGCCAGTGTTTATTGCCCAATAAACACTGGCCTAGCCAGCGAAGCCTACACCCCTAATTGCCCTTGAGAAGATGGTGGTGAGCTGTTGCAGTCCACGTGCTGTAGGTACACCCATAGTGCTGATAGGAAGGTAATTCAAGGATTTTGACCCAGTGACAGTGAAGGAACAGCGATATATTTCCAAGTCAGGACGGCGAGTGGCTTGGAGGGGAATTAATTTGGCTCATTTTTCTGAATTGCGCATATGAGCACATTTTAGCTGAGTGAAATATTTGTTAAATTCGTTAACCTGAGAAGTCCACAGTCATTCACTGTTCTAATCTCTATGTGATGAGTGTAAGATGAAAATCTTCAACAGCATGTCTCTTTTTTGAAGCAATACTCCATGTGGATGTCTTCAAAAGGCTCCAAAATGATGTCTTCACTTGGTTCACTACACTTACCAATTTGGAACTGAGCCACTTAGATTAGGATAATTCTATTTTTGACCCCTTAACTACGCTGAGCCACCTGATCTCGGACATTAACCTATCTTAATGGAAGTAATAACAACATAAAATGCTATATTCAGTAGGTCAGGCAGCATCTGTGGAGAGTGTAACACGATTAACATTTCAGGTCAATGATCTTTCATCAGAACTGGTAAAAAGTTAGGTATGTATCAGTTTTTAAGCAAGGACAATATCTGAAACTATTGAATTCAATGCTGAGTCCAGAAGACTGTGAAGTGCCTAATTAGGATGAGGCGCTGTACCCTCAGCTTACTTTGAGCTTCATTAGAAAGTATAGGAGGCCAAGGACAGAGTGGGAGGAAGGTGGACAATTAAAATGGCAGGTGATCAGGTGATCACATGCAGTCTGAATAGAAGTGTTCTGCAGGTGCTCATCCAAATCGCCTTTGACCTTCCCAGTGTAGAGAAGATGGCATCATGAGCAGTGAATACAACATACTAAACTAAGAGACTACAAGTATATCACTGTTTTACCTCGGAAAGTATTAGTCCTGGATGGTGGGAAGGAAGGAGATTGTGCACAGGAAAGTGCCATGGGAAAAGGCGGAGGAGGAGGAGAAGAGTGGGCCAGGCTATTGCAGAGGGAGTGGTTCCTTTGGAAAACTGAAAGGAGAAGGGAGGGAAAACATGTTTGGTGGTGTCATTTTGCTGAACTTGGCAAAAACGATGGAGGTTGATCATAAATTCTACCTGCTGCTGCTCCAGGAGATCTGCTGTCATGGTATGTCACACTCGTCTGTCTTGCGCCATCCTCACATGTCCACTGTAGCTCATCTATTACTGCTCCGACACCTTTCATCCAACTACACCTAAGTCAATCCATCTTTCTGGTACCCTCCACCTTTGCTCTCTAGAAGAGACCTCTGTAGTTTTTCAGTTCTGATCAAATGGCCGAAACACTGACATTTTCTTTTCTAGATGTCGCTTTTTAGAGTTCTTTCTGTTCTTGCCAACAAAGAGGTGCTTGAAATTGCCTTATGGTCTGTACATAGAATTTTTAACATACGTCTTAGCATCCCCATTTCAAAGGCCTCTATTTTCTTCCGTAGATCTTTATTGTTCAGGTTTCTGATGCATGCAGGAAAGTGGATAAAATGTAGCATCTTATGAGGTTTTTCCTTGTTACAAGCTTGAATTTTCTCGTAGTTTACACATCCTTTGCCTTCACAAAATTACTTCTGGCTATCTCTATCCTTCTTCTAACTTCTGCATCACATCTGCCATTGTGTGTCCTAAATAGACAGACTGATGCCATCCATTTCAATCTTCGCTTTAGATTCTTCTAATGTATTTTTTCTAACCACCATTGTTTTTGTCTTTTTGGTGTTCAAACTTAATCCGTATTCTAAACTTCAAGATTTTACTTGATCTACAATATCTTGTAGGGCCTCTTCTGATTCTGCAAGTAGCTACCTGACCTGCAGAATATTTTCAGCATGTTCTGTTTTAAATGCAGATTCCAAGCACCCGCAGTATTTTGCTTTTGTATTATTGAAAGTAACGTTGCAATTGGTCTAGGGAGTGGAAAAGTCAACGAGAATTTTACTCCAGGTCACCATCTAGTGACTTCTGCTGGTGCATGTGTGCAAGTGTGTGTATGTAAGTGTATCTATATGTGCCCTTGAGTGTACATATGCGTGTGTTTTTTTGTGTTCATAAACACGCCTTGGATGAAGATAGGAATGGCTGAGAGGTGATGCCCTCTCCACTGCACCAAATAATCCACAACATTGACTATTTTGGATCCCTAGTGAAAAGTATGTACAGCATCAGTCAGGAGCTCCAAGATAGGAAGGGGGCAATTGAAGAGCAGGGCTCTGGTAGATATTTCACACTATCTATTAATGGCTTTCCATCTTTCATAGCTTCTCGGTCAGCAAACAGGCAACACTTGGTCAGTGAGATATGAGACGTATTTAATGGACTCTGCTTTACATTCCCTTATGTAATTTCAAACTACACAACAAACTTTTTCACACAAAGTAGAAACAAAATGTACAAAATTTCATCAAAACGAAGGACAGTACAGCTGCATTTTCCGGACAGAACAAGCAGGTGGTATAAAAAAAAGTACGCTTATTTATGACACAATGACTCACATATTGTATATTGCAGAGACAGGCAGCTTAACATACATATTTATACACAAAGGACAAGTGGTTTTGGATTGCTGTATCTAACAACTGACTACTGTTTTCAAAATAGTAAGAAATAACTATTCTGCTCTATGATAGCTGTTCAGAGATCAACTTTACATTGGCAGAACTCAATGCATAACTTAAATGTATTTATTGTTGACTTGACTGTGCGTCAAATCTGATTTTCCAGTAGGCAATTTGTTGACACTGAGAAAAAAAACTTTTCTTCTTCACAGTTAAAATCAGAAAGATTTCATACATATTTTGACAATTCTCACTGGCTTCCCAAGGGTCTTTTAGGTTTTTTTCATTATTCAATTTATTAGTGTGATTCCCAGAGGTGGAGACACATTAAAAATGGACTGCAGATCATTTGATTCCATTTGGCAGGGCACTCACCTGGAATAAGTTATTACAGGTTAGACACAAGCTTTTCATGCTGACACTTATTCACAGTACAGTCCATTGCATCACACTTTTCCAATTCCGTTTTCAGGAAGCTTCATTAAGTGGATGGCATCCAAAGATCTAATTTATTATATTTGGCTCTTCAAGTTCCCAATGCTTATTTACATGTGGAAAAATAACACTGAAATCTGTCTTCTTGCAGAAGGTCTAGGAGTCCTTGGTAGCTTCCCAGGAGGCCAAGCTATTTTCAGACACATCTGCATATGTGACCTAAATAAGAGGAACAATTGGAGGGAAGCCAAGTCGAACTTAAGGAGACAATAATTTTTGAGATTGTCAAGAGCTGGGAACAATAACTAAACAGCAATGTTGTCTGAAAACTAAATTATTTTCAGACAGAACAGAATTATAAAGAAGTGATTCTTTATAAAGGGAAGGAATTGTCACTAGAGTGAAGAAAATGTTAAGGGAAATATCAAATGAAATTTAAACAGACAAAGAGATGGATGGGATATTAGAGACAGCTTTACTATAGGAGGAATTTCCACATCCAGAAATATTATTTTTAAGCATAATTGTCTCTTAAACCCCCCCAAGTTTATTTTTCTACAACATAATTTGTGAGCAATATATATGAAATAATTGGTAAGGCAAAGACTTTTCAACTGAATTTTGGGTTAAGTTTGCTAAGTCGAAGTGACAAAGGGCCTGTAATGACAAAAGCAGTAAAAGTTTAAGGAACCAATGGTTGCATCCCCACACTTTTAAGCATCAATGGCAGTTATAAAACAAGTTTGCCTTTTTATAAGTGTACTTGTTTTGCTGATATAGTGTATCAATTATGATTATCTAAATTATATATTGCTAATTTATTCAATTTTAATTGAAATATATAGGTCTCAGTTTAACAGTATCTTCTCTATACTTATTATCTGATTAATGCTACTCTGCTGCCTTCAATCTCACCCAAGTGTAACAGCAAACAACATCAAAGAGTGCTTTGGGCTGTTCCAAGTAAAAAAAAAAAATCTATATCCATAGATCTGCAGAAGGTGCAATGGATTTTGTTCAGCAACAAGAGGTAAGTGCACACCATTAGTTCATCTAAAGATTGCACTTAAATTTATTTAAGTGTGTGTTGGCTTTTATAGCTAATAGAGATTCATTTTAGCCAGCAAGAATGACTGCTAGACAGGTATATGTTAGTAGCATTGGTCTTATAGCCACTTGGTCATGTTATGTCTTTACCAGTCAGTGATGACATATTGATTTTATTTTTAAAATCTGTTGGCAATAGCTGAAATTATAATAGAGTCTCCCAAGTTGGAAACCAGGGAGTCAGTAATTTATATTCCATTTCCCTTGGTACCAAGGAAGTTCATTGTGTTGTTGCAGAAGACTGCTAATCATCGAATTTACAGAACCACTTCATACCACAGTAATGGTGCAAATGTATCTTTAGTGCAGCATGTAGTATCCACCTACACACTGTTTCCATATAATCAAGTTTCTGAATCATCTGAACCCAGCCAAATGAGTAAAATAGCCTCATAGCACTGAGCTTTCAAATAGCAGGACATTATGCCTTACTATTTGTGTCTAGGGGCTCCATGTTAAAGATAACAAAAAATAAGCTAAAGAAATAATCTATATCCTTGTGTGCCAGATATAAAAGAACTGAATTCAAAACTGATAGCCAAGATCTTTTATATCTGTAACAAGAACTTTGCTGTGTATTCTTAAAACTGATTTTCTTATTGAAGAATTTAAAACAACTCTTTAAAATGATGGGAATAGTTTAATTGCACTTAAAAAAAAATGTCCAGTCCAACAATAGTGCTAATATCTCTGTGACAGGAATAGAAGCCATGCCAGCTTGACTGGGTGCCTTAAAAAGCTACAAAATCCACTACAAGTAATTTCTTATAGCATTCATTAATTCATGATTATATGTGTATTACCAACTATAAGCCATTGGCAGCAACCAACGAGTGCACCTGCTTATGGACCATCTCTTAGAAACAGCTAATCAAGAGTCTCAGTTTGGTACTGGATGACCCACCAAATCTAAAGCATGTGATTAGTTGGTTCTAAGAGTTATTTTATGCCTTCAATTCTTCATTGTTCAGTTTTCAAGTTAATCCAAATCTCAGTTTGGTCATTACTTGATATCTTGGCAGCTTTAGGAAATGACATGGTCAACCAAGAATTTCAGTTCTGACACCTTCAGCAAGGCAGCAAATAGCAAAACTGCACCCAGCAAAGAAAATTTCTGCAAACCAACAGCATTAAATTCTGTTCTTCAACATGACTATCCTTTATATGCCTAATGAGTACCATTACATGTCTCTATGGCACTTATTAATCCATTATTTTTCAGCTTTATAAATATCTACATAACAAGAAAATATCTCAACCAAATTCACAAAATTACAAGTAACCGCTCCAACATAATGACCTATTTTCTATGGAAGTTATTTTTTGAGCACTTATTGAAATATACATTTGCAGGAATTAACATGAAAGTGTCCAAGTGGTACTCAATGCTGTTGTGTGCAGAATCCTTCAGGAGGGATGAAATTGAAGTTGAGTTCCATCACACCAAAACTGCTGTAATGAAGGCCTTCATGAGACTTACCAGATATGTAGAATGATCATTGCCAGTTTTCAAAGCCACTGAATTTGCCCCATTGACTTCTTTAGAAATGTGTGCAAAATATACATTTCCTCTCATTATTAGTGGCTTCAGTACGTACAGAGATACTCAGCCAACTCAGTCTATTTGCCTGAAGCAATGTGATTGCCTTATTCAGGGTGCCTGGAATGTGCCAGTATCTCTCATTGCAGGAGAAAGTTTGAACGATAAAAGCTTCTATACCAGTAAATGGGGAATTTTAGCTTTCTGATGAGCGATTCAACTCATTTACTCATTTGTTTGGCAAGGTTTTTGATGGAAATATTTACAGAATTCATTGGTAAGAACATTCCTCCCATCTGAACCCCCCCGCCCCCAAGTGTGCAGAAATTCAAATGAGAATTCAAGTGCACATTGGAGTGGCATAGTTGGGGGGTGTGGGGGAGAAGCATGTGGGAGAGGGATTGTGAATTGTACTCATTGCTAGAGGACAGCATCACCACTCATACTGTAACAGATATTGTTCCTTCCGTAACAAGAGTATCACAGTGAGGGGTGTCATATACATTTACTTATCTCATTTTGTAAAAAATAGGATTAAGTACGCCTTGCTCAACATCAACTTCAATATCAAGCAGCCAGCTAACATGACTAATAGCAAAAAAAAAAGCTTAAGCACATTAATATTAATGTGTCTCTGTACAGTAAAACTTTAATGATTGCAATCTTTTTAAAGCGATAGGTAATATTATAATAATCCATCAAAAATTCAGTCCTAGGCAGTTTCATTAGTAAGATTTGTTACTGTACAAACAGACCATCAATTTTGACCATCAAAATTGCAATGCACGGTAACTTCTTCAGTCATTTTGTAATCTTAAAGACATAAATGCATTTCTTCCTTCTTGAGTTGATGTTAGCATTACATTGCATTCAGCAATTGTCCCTGTCCGAAGTGTGTACACATACACACACGCACACAGTGATTAGCAGCAGCAGACTGGCAAAGTGCAATATCACTTATCAGGAAGATAGAGGCAGGAGTTGGGGGAGGAAATGTGGTGGTAGTGTCGGGGGTGGCATCTTCTTACTCTATTCTTTTCATCTTAAGTGTGAACAATAAATAGTTATGAGATTTCATTGTTAAAATAATTTTACATTAAACTGCATATTATTACCAGTCTCCCACCTCTGATTCACATATTATGTGGAATATCCTCCTCCAAATTCCATGTTGCCCCACCAAACTCATCTCAATCTGACTTGAACCCATAAATATAAAATCTTTTTTTAATGTCAAAGTATGAGGCTCTAATTGTAGTGAAATTGGTTTTCAGAATAGTTCTCTGGATTCCGTAGAAATAAAACAAGTTAGGCAAGTTCTGTTTTGCTTTAAAACAAATATCATTCAACTGCATATAATTGCGGTAAAGTCATGGTCAATGCACTCCTGATCAGGGTGAGTGAACTTCTATTTGAATTGAACAGATGTGGACTGTGTTATAGGTGCCTGTAAGGGATTAGCAGTTTGAGAAACATCTCCACCATGAAAGCTAAGGTTATTTGGACAGCCATTAACACAAGGTGGAAGCCTATAAAGGATATGAGATTTCCAGTCTCTAAAAGATTACTAGGCATCCATAGCACAATGGTTTGTTATATTAGTTCAGAATTTATGCAACCGGACAGATATTTCTAAAAGTGCAGTATAGGGCCTTAAAGGACTGTTACAATATTTTCTGGGAACTTCGGATGTAAGGGTTTATATCCTTCTACCTAAACACATCTCATTTTTAAACCAAAACCTTTCAGCCAGCCATGGCTTTAAAAAAGGAATTTGCAGCATCACTTAGCAAACAGTGAGTTGCATCTTAACAACTGTATAGAATGGCAGCTTTCACCATTTGGTAGACCATCAAAGCTTCACTTTAGTATCATAATATGATGTCATTGCTCTACCAGTCTCCGGGTGTGAATCAAGTGAATGGCTTTTCGCTTTAGCTTGTTCTAGTCCATTCACATTATGTAAAATAGAAGCATCATCATAAAAATATACAGCAGATGCATGTGATTGTAAACCATTGACAACTTACACCTACACAAGAGTTTGCATTGAACATGCTGCTATTTACAGTAAATTATCATCATGCATTATCAACACGAATTTCATAATAGAGCTAAAACTGCAGAAAGTAGAAGTGAGCATTTAGGGAAATTTGGAATACAACTTGGAGGCTCAGATGGCTTATTTATTAGTTCAGAACGATGGTGGTTAATGTGTACCAAAATTAATTATGTCTTAACCCTTTGAGTACTGGATTTTCTTGCACCTTTCAAAGCATAGATATTCCATCAATAATTAACTTACAAGATTGTGTAAAATTATAAGGTTTGAATATCGCGGTTCTAAAGTACAAAACACAAATTTCGTAACTCTTTTCGTAACAGTAATCGTAAAAATGAAAAAAAATACAAAACACGTTAAATTTGCATATATATTTGTCATGGTGCAAAGATGCTACAGTAACCCCCAAAGGGTTAATGGAGAATGGCGCATAACTGAGGTATTGATAGCATCTGATCAATGAGGAGTTTGTGGGACGGTGGGAATGATTTCACTTTTTGAGGCCAAGAGCTAGATCGACCTCTTCCTCTGGTTTTAGAGAGTGCCACTGTGCAATAGGCCGCCTGGGATTTGCCAGCATGTCTGACCAATGTCGAAGCTCTGTGCCGGTGGCGTTGCTGCCGACAAAAATCTTGCCGATGGCATCGTTCTTGCCGATCTTGTCGTAGTCCAAGACTGTGACGCAAACCTGGACTTTCTGCATGTTAAATAAAAGAAAACACAAGACGATTATTGGGAGCCAATAATAGCTGGCTACTTTTAAATTGATTATCACTTCATAATAATCCAATTCTAGGCATGAATTTTAAGCTTTGTAAAGCAATAGGGGGAAAAGTCTAATCCAGCAATATCGGTTGGACATGCCCCTGTTAGACTTAGTGCATTAAGAAGCAGAATTGATCCTGCTTTCATGAAGCACGTAATGGGGATAGATTCCCTAAAACCAGCTGCAGGGTATTTCTATGTAAGAATGCAGAAAATCTATAGCTTGCTGCAGATGTTATGCTTCACACTGTCAGTTCATCACAGAGATAAAGAAGTACTGAAGATCAGAATACAACAATACATTCAATAAAACTTCCATATGCCCTCATTCTATCACTATTACCTTAGAGAATGTTTGTTGAAATGAACAAAGTTTTTTTTAAAAAAAAGCAACATAAAGTTCATATACGGAATGTGGGCATCGCTGGCTAGAGCAGCATTTATTGCCCGTCCCTAATTGCCCTTGAGAAGGTGGTGGTGAGCTGCCTTCTTGAACCGCTGCAGTCCACTTGGTGTAGGTACACCCATAATGCTGTTAGGGAGGGAGTTCAAGGATTTTGATCCAGCGACAGTGAAGAAACAGTGATATATTTCCAAGTCAATCTGGTGAGTGGCTTAGAGGGGAATTTCCAGGTGGTGGTGTTCCCATGTGTCTGCTGCCCTTGTTCTTCTAGGTGGTAGTGGTCATGGCTTTGGAAGGTGCTGCCTAAAGGGTTTTGGTGAATTCCTGTAGTGCATTTGTAGCTGGTACACACTGCTGCCACTGTTCGTCGGCAGTGGAGGGAGTGAATGTTTATAGGAGTGCCAGTCAAGTGGGCTGCTTTGTCCTGGATGGTGTCAAGCTTCTTGAATGTTGTTGGAGCTGCACTCATCCAGGCAAGTAGAGAGTATTCCATCACACTCCTGACTTGTGTCTTGTAGATGGTGGACAGGCTTTGGGGAGTCAGGAGGTTGAGTTACTCGCTGCAGGATTCCTAGCCTCTGACCTGCTCTTGTAGCCACAGTATTTATATGGCTAGTCCAGTTCAGTTCCTGGACGATGGTAACTCCCAGGATATTGATAGTGGGGGATTCAGCGGTAGTAATGCCATTGAATATCAAGGGGTGTTAGTTAGATTCTCTCTTGTTGGAGATGTTGATAACCTGGCACTTGTGTTGTGAAAATGTTATTTGCCACTTGTCAGCCCAAGCCTGGATATCGACCTGCATTTGGACATGGACTGCATTTGGACAAGGCCATGTCAGAAAACATCAATGCTTATACAGAGACAAGCATGCAAATGCATGACAGGTTTGGCATTGCTGGTAAAAGGGGTGCCGAGTGTGAGGTTAAGCAATAGAGACTATCAAAGTTTGAGGTTCGATCCCTTGTTTGTGCTGTATTTTCTGATCTTGAGGGGCAATAGTTAGTTGGAGCGAAACATGGGAGAAATATCAGGGATTACCACTCCTCTTCATTATCTTGTCACCCCACTGTAAAAGCCGCAGTGAACAATGGCAGTAGCATAGTGATAATATTACTGGACTAGTAATCCAGAGGCCCAGACTAATGTTCTGGAGACATGAGTTCAAAACCCACTACAACAGCTGGGGGAGTTTAAACTCAATTAATAAAATAGTAGTCTCATTAGAAACTATCCATCGTCATTAAAAAAAAGCATACAGACACACTCCAGCACATGATCCAACGCACACTGGAGCATGAAAATCAAAGCAGATTATGATTATCCCATTGCCTTTCTCCAGTAAATGGAATCATGGCGGACTTTGTGAATTGTTACTTTCATTTAAAATTCTGTTTATTATGCATGAAGATAGCAGAAGGATATATTCCCAAATTATCACTGTGCCAGTTTCATAGCAGTAGAGTAGATTTGGCAGTACTTGGGTCTGACTGACATAAGGTGCATTTATATTGCATAAGACAACACAAATTAAATTTGAACTGTATTTAAGAAGTATTGAGTGTTGATTTACCAGCTAATTCAACTGATATTTGAATACATCTGAAGCAAAACAAATGGACCACTTCTCTAATGCCCTCCAATCTCAATGGAACCCCTCTCCATTCCCCAGAGCAAACAACCTAACCAAAAGATATCAAGTACACACAGCAATGTACAGGATTCACTTTAGTACATAACTATATATACTTGCAAATTATTAGCTATGCAACAATGTGACACATTTCTACTAAATGTTTGGTTTTCTTAATTTAAAAGCAAGATTTTGGTTGCATGAATCAGAGTATATCAGTGGCCACAGCCCAGGTTCTTCTGCAATCTGCTAACAGAAAGATGGTCAGTTCTGAACACTGAAACCATATCATCCTCTGTTTTACCAAGAAATCCCTCTGAGATTGATAATGATGGCCGTCAAACATGAACTTATATCAACAATTCTATACATCTAGATCAAACAATGAGCTCCCCGAGGATGATAGTAGAGAACATGGATACCTAAAGACATGCAAACACTTGATTACAGATTAACAGAAATTTCTTATAGAAGGGATGTTCGAGTTTTCTTGTTCTGTGTCCAAATAACTTGGAGCCTCGGAGGAAATGTTAAATTTAAATTCTCAATGTCATTATTTTGTTAATGAATCTTCTTGTTCCGAGTGAGGATTTATCTACCAATGAAAAAATAATGCTAAAAACAGCCCTTTTCAACTCTTTGAGTCCACCAAGTCAAAGTAGGATGATACAGCAATTTAAATAATGACTACAGGAACATGGATATTTTGGATGGACATTGCTGGTTGGATTTTGAGGATTGTCATGGCTCAGAGGCACAAGTTAATCCTTCTTCTCAAGAAAGTCCACAAGAGACTTCGTGAGGCTTGCAAGATCTTCAGATTTCTGTCCCTGTCATCAGTTTTGGTGACTTAATTATTTTTCCAATTATATAATGATGAGAACATCTTCTGTAATAGTGACACTGTCTTCTTTGTGTAGTTTGCACTAGCACAAGTCAGAACAGGGTGTTCCTGGGAATATGCCTGTGTTTACAGAGAATCTCTGGGAAAGTTTTGGTATTTGCAGGAGACCCACAGTAGTGTACCAATACAGAAGGTCCACTGGAGCCTCCCTATACCAATATGGACTGTGTGCAAATATTGACAGAGGGTTCACTAGAGCATGCCAATATTTGCAGGGGGTGGGTGTCCACTAGAGTGTACCAATATTTACAGAGGGTCACGATAAAGAAACATCAAAAAGTCAAGCTACTGGCATGGATAAAATACTGTTTCCCAGGCCTCATTACCCTGTTCTACTAACACATTGAGAAAACAGACAAATAGTTGGGGATTTGGTTTAATCACTAAAACGATTAATGTCCATGTGATGCACAGAGATAAAAGCATTTGTTGAAACATTTTTTTTACAAAATAAGATATATATGCTTCTTTAGCTATGGGGCATTGGAACTTGTTTGAAGAATCATTAAATACTTATCTATATCTTGCAAAGATTAAGGTCAAATCCATTTTCTTTCTCAAGGACGTTTTGGACTAAAATGATATCTTGTAATTTTATAACAGCCTGGGCATTTTGTACATTTTATATTCATTATTCATAGTCATTTATTGTTCTTTTTTTGCTCGTGCAAGGTCTTGAGGCACTTTTCCTCCCCCCTCCCCACACTCACTCACTGCACCGTTTCAGCTGCTCAAAAAGATAGGCCCAGGTTAGATCCAAATACAAGCCATTTGTGATTATGCGAGAGTGGACTTTAAAAAATATATATCTTGGGGAATATTGTGTTATTCTGTAAAGAAGGCTGGATGCCTATGTGTATGATTTAATTAAGCTGGGAAGAGTTTGATAAGAGTCAAGTTGTCTGGGGGTTTGGAAACATGAAAAGGGATAGAGATGTTAGGTTTGAGGTACAAATAAATAGTTTAGAGATCTAACATTTGCATTTTTAGATAAGTTGAGAGTTTAAATAGCAAAGGGGAGTCAGACGTGACAAGAAAAATGTTTGCATCTTGCAGGAGTTCATATGTAAACAAGTAGTGGGGATATGATGTTTTATTGACCCAAAAACAAAGGCAAGATGGAAACATGAAAGGTCTTATATTTGGAAGGGTTTGAGTTTCAACGTTTCTTCCCCCTCCCTTTTGTTTTTTCCAATAATTTATATAGATTTTTCTTTTCCCACCTACTTCCATTATTTTTAAATCTATAACTGTAATACCCTGTCATCAGTCTTTCCACCCCACCCCCACTAGAGCTGTACCTTGAGTGTCCTGCCATCCATTCTTAATTAGCACATTTTCTTAGATAATATCACCACCTTTAACACCTCTTTGTTCCTTTTGTCTGTGACATCTTTTGATTATCTGCTCCTATCACTGTTTGCTTGTCCCTACAACCACCCCCACCCCCAACTTCTCTCCCCACCCCCACCCCCCCACCCCCCCACAACCCACCCCAACCTTAAACCAGCTTATATTTCACCCCTCTCCTAACTTTACTCAGTTCTGCCGAAGGGTCATGAGGACTCGAAACGTCAACTCTTTTCTTCTCCGCCGATGCTGCCAGACCTGCTGAGTTTTTCCAGGTAATTCTGTTTTTGTTTTGAGTTTCAAAGTGGTGTGCAAGAACAATGGAACAAAGATGAAAGGGGAAAAAAGGCACATTAGAGTTACTGTGGAGAGCTGTTGAGATAGAGATGGCTGGAAAGCTGTTGACCTGGATGGCTGTTAAGCTGGAGATGGCTGGAGGCAGCTGGAGCTGTTGAAAAGTCTTGGGCTGCAACAAGCAGTTTTATTCTGAAATGAATTCCATAGCAGAGTGGAAGAGGGTAAACGTCATATAGTACACATTTATTGAAGCTACAGCAGTTTGCCTAGTGTGATATTACTGGATTTCATATTTAAACATCTATAAGGGAGTGTTGCCTTGAAAGTGTGCACTGGTGGGTTTGACCAAGTAGAGAGTTTTGGGGAAGTGTTTTGTAAGACTGTAATCTTGTGTGCTTAAGTTTTCTTTTCTTCCTTGTTAATAAAACTTTCACTTTGAATTTTTAAAAACCCAAAAGTGTTACTGGACCTCTTAATGCTGAGATCGGTTCGTTGTCTTCTCAATACCAGAATACAAAAAAAAGGTTGTGTCCCGTAAGTCAAGTTTCCCTCTGGGATTTGGTTTGCGTAGCAATTAACACCAGCTGTGGTCACAACAATTATCACGTAGGGCAGAATCTTTGGCTCGGTGACTGGGGGTGGGGCCCACTTGCCGAAGTGTAAAGTGACGTGTGGTGACATCACCGCACGTCATTTAGATTTTCAGTTTGGCAGGCGCGCACCCGCCGAACTGTCAAAGGTCATTGAAATATTAATTAAACTAAACTAATAAACTGAGCTGCCCATCCAACCTTAAGGTTGACAGGCAGGCGAAGAGCCCAGGCGGCCGTCGCATTTTTCATGGAACCTCATCCATGGGCGGGATGAGGTTTCACAAACATTTTAAAAGTGTTTTACAAGCTTTTAATAAAATTAATGGACCTGTCCCAGCTCATGTGACAGTTTCACATGAGGGGACGTGTCCTTAAAGTTTTTGTTTACCTTTAATCAATGTTTCATAAGTGAAATTAATCTCCCTGAGGCACCTCTGTGCCTCACGGAGATTTCTGCGCTCTTTTGCCCAGCCCACACAACACTTCCGGGTGCGCGTCACACTGAGCAGGCCTTAATTGGCCCGCCCACGTAAGATGGCAGCGCAGACCTGATCGGGGGCGCCAATCGCGCCCACCCCCGCAGAACCCCCCGACAGGGGGAAGATTCTACCCATAATGTTTTAGCTTTGTAACTGGATTGAAATATTTAAAAATGGACCAAATTCCTGCTGAAGTTCATTGTTAGCCATTGAACATAAGGAAATTTGTTTTTGCTGACTTCTGTTCTATTCAGCAGGCCACAGGGATAGAAATACAGTAATCCCATAGATTTTCAGAGCCTGTGGTGTTCTGTA
This sequence comes from Cetorhinus maximus, assembly GCF_964194155.1. Lineage (NCBI taxonomy): Eukaryota > Metazoa > Chordata > Chondrichthyes > Lamniformes > Cetorhinidae > Cetorhinus > Cetorhinus maximus. The sequence goes on along the minus strand of NC_135886.1, from coordinate 38,402,042 downwards.
CAGAATTAAATCGTTAAACATGGGCTTTAATTCAATTCAGCCGTGAGGAGATTTTTTTGACAGGTTTCAATTATTATTTTTGAAGAGTGTTGACTTGCTGGCAATGTAACATGTAATGATGTTGCCAAACTTTCTTCCCCTGTGCATGGACTTGGAGGTGGGTGGGAAATGAGCTGGACTAAAAGGCCTTTGCTCAACTGCTTACCAGTCTCTCTAAAGGGATGACAAACAGAATGGTTTTCAGGAAAGCTGCCTGTCATATTTCTGTCATGATACATTGCTGGCCATTGTCAAATCAAGGAACAAAACAATACTGCTCCAAATGTAACAGATCAATCTAATTCTCAATGGATCTAGGCTTACAGCCTAGGCCACTAGAGGCAGCAACTGAGAAGAATATCTATTTTAACAGCTGACGTGAATTAGGCATAGACTGAAATTAAAGACCAATTTATGAATTACAATGAATTAGCAATTCTGACCTTCAATCTAAATCCCTTCATGGTTTTGCTGTTCCCTATCTGTGCAGCCATTTTCAGCCTTTTCGTCAAACACTCCATTCCTGCAATTTTGACCTTTTGTACATCTCCTCCTGATCTCACCCACAATTGGTGGCCATGTCTTCAGATGCCAAGGCCCCAGCTTCGGGAGTTCCATTTCTCTACTCCTCGACTTCCCCTTCTCTCAGATCCTTCTTAAACCTGCCTATGACCAAGCTTTTGGTTACTTTATCTAATATCTTTTTCTTTGGCTTGCCATCCACTTATTTCTGACCATGTCTTCTTGAAGCACCTAGGAACATTTTTCTAAGTTAAGGCATTCTATAAACATTAATTGTTGCTTCTAATCTGTATTTGCTGGTGGTGGGTGAGGTTTAAATCTTTTCTACTTACAAAATAAAGACTCTCATATTTTAACAGAAATTTTGCATAGTTTGTAACCTAGATTTTGATGCTTCACCTCCACCTTTTTTGACACTTTATTATTCCCTCTGCCATTCGTATATTTTTCCCCCATCCCCCAACTCTGCTGCAGCATATCAAACCCCCATTACCTCAGAAAATTTGGCTGTTTCTTCATCCCTCCTGATTGCCTCATCTCCTCCTCTCCCATCCTGCTCTCTAACCTTACTCTTCCACATCACCTCCCTCTCATTCCTGTCCCCTTTCTGTCTTGTTTCCTTATTCTCCTCTCCTCCTTTCACCTTCATCCCTTTCCCTTCCACTCATCCTCACCCTGTGCCTCTTCTCTCCTCTTCTCCTGCCCCACCTCGATTCCGTTATCCCCACAGCGTCTAACCTTGCTCTCAACTCCCATATGTAACATCACAGGAGATGATTAGTTCCAAATAAAAACAGAAGTAACAAAATAGACTACACTTTAAGTAACAAGCAATCCAATTTGATGTACGTCCCAGTCAAGGAACACAATCAGTCATGACATATCCTTGAATCATACCAAAAGTGGAGCAATATTTAATCACAAAATAATTCAGGCATCAATATTTTGACTCAAATTCACTTTGCAAATTGAAGATTATTGCATTTGCACAAATACTTCAAGGAATTGATGCCAGAAATGCAAAGTAAAGCTTTCTACATTGGATAATTATCACTAGATACTCATGGGTGCATATTATGCTGAGCAGATGGTCTGTCTTTCACTCAGAGCAGCATTCTGAAGTTGCAGAATGTATTTAACAGATGCATGCCATTTACTAAATACTATATTCATTAATCAAAAATTTACAATTTTAAATTATGTGGCTTTTGTTACTAACATATTAATGTGCATGATGTCTCTTTGAGAGGAAGTTAATTATTATCAGGATCTATACGCCTCATAAAGGAGGGGTTTAGCAACCAAGTAAAAGTATAACATGAAATAAGAACAAAAAATGTTGGAAAAACTCAGCAGGTCAGGCCACACCTGTGGAGAGAAACAGAGATGCTGCCTGACCTGCTGAATTTTTCCGTCATTTTTTGTTCTTGTTTCAAATTTCTAGCGTCCGCAGTATTTAGCCTTTGTGAAAGTATAACATCCCACTTTCCTCAAAAAAGTTGGCTCCCAAAAATTTGATGACATTTAAAGGAAATACAGTTTGAATTGAGTAGACAGTGGATACAGTGGAAGGTTATGGCTGGTACAAGACTGTGAGTGTATTTGTTTATGATGAATCTTTAGGATCAGTTCTATTGATTGGACTAGCAATACAGTTCCTCATTATACTCCATTGGTTCATCATGGGAAAGAATTTCACAGCTTGTTCTGTGAGTGCCGTGTGAAATCCTCTCCTGAAAGAATTGGAGGTACAGTACTGCTAACCTGTGTTTTCAAAAACCAATCTACCATCTTTTAACTGCAGTTCTGAATCATTTGTAGCCTGGATTTTGATGCATCGACTCTACCTGTTTGATGCTTTATATTTCCCAGTTGTTCTGCTAGAGCTCAGGTGCTTTATTATTTATTTCTCTTGGCCTACTTCAGTCCCGACATTCTTGCCTCTCTCTGCCTGTCTGAGTCATGATGTTCTGTCTGTTCTCAATCAGCCACCTGAATTTATAACATTCTGCCACTTCCAATCCATCAGCCCAAGTCCCTGTAACCATCTGCCTGCCTGTCTGACCATGGAACAACAAAAGTAGATACTTCAGCCTCCAGTGAGCAGGGGCACTTAGGAAGGATGTATCATTCTTTTTTAAAGTTAAGAAAATGAATAGGTTTAAAACGCTGGTATGTGAATGTACAGTGACCTTGCTGACATTACGATCAATAATGTGTGCAACAGTTTTATACTGGTATTGAAAGACTTTTGTGAGATCAGGGATTTTAAGTGATGTAGATGTATTATGTCAATCTTGGATGTAGTGATCTGCTGGAGGCAATTGAATGAGGACCTGCCCAAATCAATCATGAGAACCCAAAGTGCGCTGTTGGTTTGAAGGTACATCTGTCCTGCTTTAGTATGACAGTTTATATTTTTAATTACTCAATTTAAGATTTAGCTCAGTGGGTAACTGCACCACTTGGTGTGGTCTTGGTGCCATTTAAGAAGACATAGAAGACTTCAGGTCTGAAGGCCTGGTCTGAACTGGTTCTCAGCCTGAACTGCAGGACCTGGAGTTTCCACAAGGTTGTGCTTTTTTTCTGCACAATTAACCCAAAATTGGCAAAACCAGTGCAAAAGACTAGGGAATATTAACCATGGCGCTAACTGAATTTCCATGAATTTTTCTATGCCAGAAACCCAACTGCCCATGCCCCCAGAGTGAATTAATGACCAGAGTTCATTTCTGCTAAACACACCTGTTTGTAGCTGGCTCTCCCTAAGGGGTCTAAAAGAAAGGAAGGTTTGCATTTTATATCGTGCCTCTCTCAACCACTGAGCATCTCAAAACACTTTACAGCCAGTAAAGTACTTTTGAGGTGTAGCCACTGTTGTAACGTAGGGAACATGGCAGCAAATTTGCACACAGCAAACTCCCACAAACAGCAATATGATAACCAGGTAATCTGTTTTTGTGATGTTGACTGAGAAATAAATATTGGCCAGGACACCAGGGATAACTCCCCTGCTCTTTCTTCCAAATAGTGCCATGGAATCTTTTACACCCGCCTGAGAGAGGCCTCAGTTTAACACGCCGTCAGAAAGGTGGCACCTCCAACAGTGCAGCGCTACCTCAGTACTGCGCTAGAGTACCAGCCTTGATTTTTGTAGCTCATGTCCTGGAGTGGGACTAGAACCTAGAATTTTCCGACTCAGGGGTAAGAGTGCCACCGACTGAGATGCAGCTGACACACACCATAAAAATTAAATTATTTTTAGACACAAGGATACCAATAGGCACCCGTTTAAAGCTGTTAACTTTTTGTTTTCATTTCCTAAGAAACTGACTACTGTACACCAATATAAGTAGCCAATGGTTTGTATAGCGGTGAATGGAGAAAAAAAAAGCACTTCTCAAAACTAGCACAATTTTGAGTGCAAATTGTGCCTGGATTGCAGATTGCACCCAGAGTGGGAAACTAGCCCAGGGTTTGTAAGCTGGGAAAGAGAAACATGGGACCTTGCTGACGTTTGCTGGCCTATGACCAGTGGTAGACAGGATTGGATTTGTTTTTGTTGCCTCTGCAGCCCACCAGAGTTGTGGAAAATGGCTACTTGGTATTGAGTTGGATTTCTGCAACAACGAGGGGAACTGAGCCTCAGGACAAACAAAGAACAGAAATATCAAAATGGAGATTGCTCAACTGACCTCTGCTTTATTATTTCGTACACATTACCCCTTTATGATCAGCACAATTACATGGGGAATAAATAGAATTATATCGAAATTTATGACGCCATTTGGGCCAACAGATCTTTGCTGATGTTTATGGTCTACATGACCCTGCTCCCACTTTCGTTCATCTCACCATATTCTTCTATTCCTTTCCGCTTGTCAATATTTAGCTTCCCCTTAAAGGCATGATGTGAGGACTGGCTTAGCAACATTATAAACCAGGCTGATCTTCAGCTATCAGGACCTGAGACACGTGGATGGGACAGTGATAAATAATTTCAACTCCCTTGGGCATTCACAATCTGCAAACACTTGAATAGAAGTGCTGCCAAATGGCACTGAGAGAATGGAAAAACAGAGAGCATCCATAGTATAAAGAGAATTCCTTTAATGCGGTGCCTGTTTGGAGAACTGATCTGCAGAGGTGGAACCAAGAGGCTACCACAGAAACCGCTGCTTGTTTTAAATATTTATTTAACCATCTGCTTTAGGGTGACCTGGCAGGAAGTCCTGATTTAATATTAAAACCTAATTGTTTTAACACATTAACAGGTGCAATCTGTGATACTCAGAATTCCAAACTCCAATTTCATTGAAATTTTCCATCTGGAAGAACGGAGTGGTGTGTACCAAAAATCTAATATCAAATAGATGCTGTGGAAGTGGTGTGCCGTATTGATGTATAAGACGCTGTACATCAGTGGGAAGAAAGAAATGATTTGCATTTACATATCACCTCTCACAACCTCAAGCTTACCCAAAGTATTTTTGAAAGTAGTCATTGTAGCAAAATGTAGAGACGTGACTCCCAATTTGTACACAGCATGATCCCATAAGCAGCATTGTGAGAATGGCCAGGTTATCTGTTTTAGGAACGTTGCTTGAGGGATAAATATTTGCCTATTCTTCTTCAACATATTGCGACCTGAGTGTGCAGACAGGGCCTCTGTTTAACATCTCATCTGAAAGACAGCTCCTCTGATAATACAGCACTCCCTCACTACTGTACAGAAGTGCCAGCTTAGATTTTATGCTCATGTCTCTGGGGTGGGACTTGAACATACAACTTTCTTACTCAAAGGCATGAATGCTACCACTGAACCCCAGCTATGGGCTGGAGTACTTACTCAGAATACTACTTCATACCCACATCAAGTGACTGACCTCTGAAGTACCTTTAATCAGCTACACAGAGAAGCAGCAATCAGTTTCTAGTACAATGGAAAAGTTGGCAGTAAAGTCATCTTGGGCACTTAACACTTTGAACATGGACATTGGCAGAAAACTGTTGTTTTTTCATTTATTCTTTATTCACAGGCAAGGCCAGTACTTGTTGCCCATCTCTAATTGCCCTTGAACTGAATGGCTTGCTAGGCCATTTCAGAGAGTAGTTAAGAGTCACGTGTAGGCCAGACCAGGTAAAAATGGCAATTCCCTGAAGGGCATTCGTGAACCAGATGGGTTTTTATGACAATCAAAGACAATTTCATGGTCACCAATTTTGAGACAAGCTTCAATTCCAGATTTTATTAATTGAATTTAAATTCCAGCAACTGCCAAGGTGGGATTTGAGCCCATGTCAAATTCTAACTGAATTCAAACTATCATGGTAGAGGCTGAACTCACATTTTCTGGATTATCAGTCCAGTAACATAACCCCTCTTCTACCCTTAAAATTGCCAGAAGAATCATGAGAATGATATGGCTCGACACGCTCTTCAATTTTCTCTCTATCTCTTCCAAGCAGTGCCTCTCCTCCTCCAAGCAGTTCAGCTACGTAACAACAATTACTATACCTCATAAATCACTGCATGCAAAGCTCTTTGAGGTATATTTATGTGAATTGTAATAAAAGAATGAATAAAGTCTTTCCAAATGCCATAAAAAGTTCATCTTGGCTGTTCCATTGGGAATGAATGCAGACAGATGCTGTAATGGAACCCCCTAGTGATATATGTATCACTCTATATTAAGAACAGATTTCCCTTCTGTTAGAAAGTTCATTTGATAGAGATTCCAGCTGATTCTCCCACTCTGCTGAAAATAACATTTCCTGACATGAAACTGTGTTGGAGGTTGTTCTCTTTAAAATTAGAATATGGACGGCAAAACATTAAATGCAGTTCTGTAAAAATCCATTCCCTGGGTCCATTCACAGCAGCATTACAATACATCTTCCCTCAAACGCTGCCTGCCATTTTGAACAGCAGCCACTGGCCCAAGGCTTCTGGTGCTGAAATGACCGCTGTAGGTACTGCATTCAAATCCTGCTCCATGGAACAAATACAGCTGAGCAGAATATAAGGGGATTGTTCTGTGGGGCCATTCATTTAAGGAAAAAGGACAAAAAAGAGAAACATGGATCATTCATTGCTAAACGGTAATCATAGGAGACTACCTGAATCAACATTGAGCGTTTAGGAAGAGGAGTCAGCCATTCAGCCCCTCAAGCCTGCCCTACTATTCAATTAGAGCATGGTTGATGTGTACCTCAACTCCAATTTTGGCTGTAGCTCTATATTCCTAGATAAATCTGACTGACTAACAACCAGCAATCTCAGTATTGAAAGCTCCAATTGACCCAGCATCCACAGTCATTTGTGGGAGAGAATTCCAGATTCCCACTAATCTTTGTGTGACAAAGTGATTCCTGCTTTCCCTCCTAAAAATAACTTGGCTAAATTTTAAAATTATGTCCCTTCATTCTTAATTTCCCTACCAAAGGAAATCACTTCCCTGTACATACCTTTTTGAATCCTATTAACATTTAAATGTCTTTATTAGATCACCCTGCAATCTCCTACAGAAGAACTAGCAGCTAACTTTATGTAATCTGCCCTCATAATTTAACCCTCTACCCTGGCATTATTCTAGTGAATTATTATTCTAGTGGTTAATTGTTTTCTTAAAGGCAGAGAAAGAAGGACAAACCTTCTTGTGGGTGATTGTCAAACACTTAACATGTAGCATAGTTTGTATTGGAACAAGCAGGAAAATCATTATTATGTAAGATGATGTACTGAGGAAAGTAATGTTTATCTCAACAAGTTACACAAATATGCAATTTTTTTTATGACAGCACTGTTGAGGTGTTTGATCAGGATTTTTTTGTTTTGTTGACCACACGAAGGGTGCTGTTTTTCAGCACGCTAAATGCTAAATAGTTTTACCTGTATTTGTTCGAATGGAATTTCAAAGCTGAATGATTCATTGTAGTAAGGGTTCAGCGTGTTTTTCTTAACTGTGGTTTTCTTCTTCTTGAGCCGTTTTCCATTCTGCAGCAGATGTATCTTTACGTAAGGATCTGAAAAATAAAATAGTCATCCCTTAAGTAATCAATTCACAAATAAGAAGTTAAAGTATATTAGCCTGAAAATGGCAGCATAGTGACGGTGTGTAATGTTGCTCAATAGGTAGCACATTTGCTTCTCTGATTCCTGATATGACACTTCCTGGTTTCACTTATGCTATCTAGGATGAGACGCTGAGTGCTGGAAGTTAGCTTGTAGGAAAGGTCAGAGGCCATATCTCCTCGGGTTGCTTTTGTGCATCACACGCATGCATTCTTCAGGGCTCTCTTCTCGGCCCAGCCACCTTCAGCTACTTCATCAATGACCTTCCCTCCAACCGAAGGAGGGAAGCAGGGATGTTCACGAATGACTGCACAGTTTTCAATTCCATTTGCAATTCTTCAGATAACAAAGCAGTCATGAAGCATCCTTCATGAACCATTAGGCTTGGGCTGATAAATGACAAGTAACATTCATGTCACACAAGTGCCAGGGAATGACCTTCTCCAACAAGACAAAGTCATTGGCATTAGCATCAACCCCCACCATCAACTAACTGCAGTCACTGTTGACTAGCTATGCATATTCTCTGGCTACTGGAGCAGATTAGAGGCTGGACTCCCTGCAGCAAGTAACTCATCTTCTGACTCCCTAAAGCCTGTCCATCATCTACAAGGCACAAGTCAAGAGTGTAATGGAACAGTCTCAATTTGCCTGTATGAGTGCAGCTCAAACAACAGTCAAGTAGCTTACCGTAATCCAGGAGCACTTTATTGGCACCCCATCCAACACATTAAACATTCACTCCCTCCATCACAGGTGCACAGTGCTAGAAGTGTGTGCCATCTACAAACACTGCATCAACTTGCCAAGGCTTCCTCAACAGCACCTTCCCAGCACACAGGAATACCACCACCTGCAAGTTCCCCTCCAAGTCACACATCATTCTGACTTGGAGCTATATCTCAGTTCCTTCATTGTCTCTGGGTCAAAATCTTGGAACTCCCTCCCTAACAGCACTGTTGGTATACCTACACAACATGGTCTACAGTGGTTCAAGAGGTGGCTCACCACCACCTTCTCAAGGGTAATTAGGGTTGGGCAATAAATGCTGGTCTAGCTAGTGAGGTCCACATCATTTGAATAAATCATTTCCTTCCAATTCAGGAGTCGTATTACCAAAGTCTCAGAACAGTGGCCTTGTCAATGGTGCAAAGTGCAGGAAGACTTTGAGAGAGGTGTGGACAGGAATGCAATAAATTAGTAACTAAATAAAGACTGAACTCTCTGATTGCAACTCAGGAATATTTCAATACTCAGACATGTGTTATAATATAAGAAATGTTTTGTTTTATAATTCACAAAAGAACCATGTGCAGATGAAAAACCTTTCTTTACACAATGAGTTGTGATTTGGAATGCATTGCCTGAGAGGCTGGTGGAAGCAGATTCAACATTAGCTTTCAAAAGGAAATTGGATATACACAGTCCTTGAAATTCTCCGAGTGAAGTTAATTGGATAACTCTCCCAAAGAGCTGACACAGGCTGCTATTACTCTGTGCTTCTACGAACTTTCTCACTCATTTCACAAGCATCAAAAGCTTGCTATTTCATCCTCTTACACTCTATTCCCAAAGCATCCCAACTTGTTGATCAGCCATTACTTCTGTTCCTTTCAAACAAATTGTCTGCAGGGTTAGTGTAAGACATATCCAGAACTGTGATAACTCTGTGCTTAGCCAGCTGGAGGTGTGTGGTTCAGACTGGCTTTGTGTTTGAGGGGTATATTTTCCTCCCCTGGCTCTCCCTTCCCAAAGTATTCTACGTTATTGATCACCCCAAGTTTGTTCCACCAACAGCTGTCAACTTAGAATGACAGGCAGCCCTGAGGCTTAAAACATTCAACCATCTGCTTTTCAAATGAATAATATAAAGCGAACACTGCACAGTCACTGAGGTGCATAGAACTCGACTGCATGTGAAAAATGACTCTCTAGGTGAAACAGCTGGATTGCAAGCTTCTCTTCACTTGGCTATCCCTGGAGTCACACTGAAGATCAGTCTGTTATATAGAAAACAAGCCTTAAAGCCAAAGTGCTGCAGAGAAAATAACTTTGATTAATTTACTCAGGAATTTCTAAACTACAGTCATAGATGAAAAACAAACAAAATTCCACAGAAGTGAAATATTGCATGCTGGGTTAGCAGAACCAGGTACAAATCTTTCAGAAAATCAGAATACTGTAGATCTGAAATAAAAGCAGAAAATGCCAGAAATACTGAGCAGGTCAGCCAGTGTCTGTGGAGAGAGACCTTTCATCGACCTGAAATGTTAACCCTGGTCTCTCTCCACAAATCTTTCAAACTTGCTAAACTATATTTTTAGGGTTTAGTGTATCTCAGGAATCCTCAAGCAAACTGTGGGGTTGGATGAACAATCAGTGGATGTACTTGCAGACTGATAGGTCATGATATGAATGCTCTTTTCATGACTGTAACCTTCTTTACACCAGCGTATAAGTAGCTATTCATAGAATCATGGAAATTTACAGAACAAAAAGGTCATGGCATCTGTGCCAATTTGAAAAAAAGAGCTATCCAGTCGATTTCCACCTTCCAGCTCTTGGTTCATAGCCTTGTAGTCTATGGCACCTTAAGTGCCTGTACAAGTACTTGACAAATGCAATGACGTTTTCTGCCTCTACCACCCTTTCAGGTAGTTAGTTCCAAACCCCTCTGGGTGAAAAAAACTCTTCTTGATTCTCTAACCTTCTATCAATTACTTTAAATCTATGCCCCCTGGTTACTGACTTCTCTGCCAATGGACCTGAAAATGGACCTATCCACTCTACCTAGGCCCCTCATAATTTTATACACCTCAATTAAATTTCTCCTCAGCCTCCTCTGTTTCAAAGAAAACAATGCCAGCCTCTCTAATCTTTCCTCCTGGCTAAAATGCTCAGTCCTGGAAACATCCTTGTAAATCTCTTCAATGTTTTTTCTACTGTGATCTCATCTGTACTACAATGTGGGGACCAGAACTGTACACAGCACTTGAGTTGTGGCCTAGCTAGCATTTTACACAATTTTAGCATACCTTCCCTGCTCTTATACTCAATGCCTTGGCCAATAAAGGAAAGTATCCAACATGCCTCCTTAACCGCCTTACTTACCCCTCTTGCTATATTCAGGGATTTGTGCACATGCACACCAAAGTCCCTGTTTCTCTCAGTATCCTACCATTTATTGTATGTTCCCTTTCTTTTTTTGGCCTCCTCAAATGCATTAACTCGCGCTTCTCTGGATTGAATTCCATTTACTACTTTTTGCTCACCTGACTATTGATATTTTCTTACAGTCTGCAGCTTTCTTCCTTACTTATCAAGCACATTGCCCCCTACATTTAAATCTACACAACAGGAGGATTTTATGACTGCAACCCATGTGATGGTGGATTATATAATATTCTGTACTGAATGTGAGTTGCTGCAAATCAACTCAGGTTTACTTCTGTATAAACCATTGTAATAATGTCAATCTGTTCTGATGGAAGGTAATTGACCTGAAATGTTAACTCTGCTTCTCTCTCCACAAATGCTGTCTGTGTGTTTCCAGCATTTTCTGTTTTTATTTCAGATTTTTGGCATTCACAATATTTTGTTTTTGTATTAAGGTCAGTGATTTGGTAGGGTGAGAGATATCACCTGGACTTGTGACATTCCCATCTGATAGCGGTACTGACATTCATGGCCAACATAGAAACCAGCCTTCTTGTAAAACTTTTTTTTAAAAAGGCATTAATGAATATATTTATTTATATATAAAAGTTACATTTTATATAGTAACAATACAAGAGATTCGGTTTCTGATTGGAATTTAATCCAAGTTTAAACAATGAGTTTGAATGGTAACTTCCTTGAGTTTGGGTTAAAGCAGTAAGTTTGTTGATAAAAGCTCCTTTGTTGGGGATCTACATGACCCAGCACTGCTCAGATGGCAATGTGAATGCAACAAGGACCAATGCTGTACAGTATTTAACATGTATATTCATCAGGTAAGTGTTGCTGCCATTCGGTAATAATGGCAAATTGTTCGTTTAAACTTTGTGATGCCAGAAGCTGACTTCACTTGGTTCGCAAATAATCTGTACGCCGGGTATTCTGTATTGAATTCACTTCTGCAGCACATGGACTCACCCCGTCACTCCCACCACCCCCAGCCACCCCCACCCCCACCCCCATCTTGTGGCATGCATGGGCTGACTTGAAGGTTGTTTTTCTATCAGATAATTAATACATTTCCACAACATCTGTGGTGTTATAGTAACAGCATTGAGCCCTTCCCTAGTGATTGGCGCAGTTTAGCAAAGACTATCCTTTTGAGGTTCTGTGTTTGCAATTAAGTATACTCCTGATGATATTGCTTTGTAACTGTTGTAGTCTTTACAGCAGCTGATATTCAAACACTCTTTCCACACAATTCTATACTGATCAATGTGAGGCAAACTTGATGCATTATGCCCGTGACTGCTGCGTTGTGAGAAAGGCAGGGGCTGGCACTGTTGATTTCTTGCTGGTTAGTTTGGCCGTGTGGCGTTCTACAGACTGTGCTGATTGAATTGATGCTTGGGCTCTATCCCAGATTCATTATCTTGAAGGCTAGTTATTTGTGTTCATTAACAACAGATTTCATTTCCATAAGGAAGGAGCAAATAAAATGGTATTAGCTGCCTTTAAAGTGAATTGATTTATCACCAGGCACTGAAGAGCTCCCGTCACATCCCCAGCCAATACCTGGTCAACTATTTCAGCTGGGTATGACTGCATGTAGAAAAGTCTCTTGGAATGTGAACATCCCTTGTGGAGCTCATTAATAAAACAAATGAATTGTGTTGCTCCTAACTCCAGTTTTGATGCTGCTTCAGTCAAATGATCTGTTTTGAGTTGCAACCTTTTGATGTAGTGCCGTTGAGACATGAATAGCACTGGAGACTAATTTGGCTTCATTTTCCTGGATTGCAGTGTATCTCCTAATATAGGTAGATGCAGCTACCCATCTGAAACCTGAAGAATGAAGCAGGGCTGCTTCAAAGCTCAGTCACCAGGCTGCTTAGCTTTCCCGGATCACATTCAGATGCTTCTGGTAGATGATGATGTTTTGCTGTATGTTTTTCATTGTAGAAAAAGGAGGAAGTACCCATGAATGGAAATAATTGAACTCCCATCTTTTGTTTCATTCAGCTTTCTCCCCATCTTGCTTGAAGGTATTGTCTCAGACTAATGTATCATCCCACATGCACAAGCACCTCTGTGGGACCAAGCCAAAGTGGCAATCCTCTAAGTGAACCTATATTTTGAGCAATGGAACACCATTGAATATCACAAGTGACTCAGCTCCTGTCACCAATACCTCAACCACACCCCCCACCACCACACCCATCCCCCCACCCCAACATCCATGTAGGCACTTTTTGTCAGGTACCACTGGATAATAGTTTATCTACCCCCACCCCCAGCTTGGGTCATTGAAGCAACCGTAGCACCTCCACTGTTGCACCGACTGAAAGCTAACGCTGGAAATTTCCCTGAAATTTTCCTGATCCAATGGCCCAGTGCCATATCACATTTTCCACTTAGCCTCCAGTAGGATAACAAATTGCATAAATGTGTGCAGAAAAGAAGAAATATATGGCATTTGGGAAAAGTAAGTTCTAAACATTTGTAACAGATTTCCTCCCTTGTTAAACAACGAAGAAGAAAATACAAAGGGGTTAAAATTCAGGGCAGGATTTTCCCTGCAGAGTTCCGAACCCCGCCGTCTGGCTGAAATATGGGTCAGAAGCCCATTGTGTGGAAAATAGTCCCCCCTTGTGACTTTCCCCGGTGTTGCCATTTAATGGCCAGAGGGCAGGTTCATTGTCCCAATTGAAGCTGGAGGGCCAGAGGCCTTCCAGATTGGAAGAAACTGGAGGCTGTAATGAAAGGTAAGTAAGGGAGAGGGTGCTTCGAAATGGACTTGCCCTCTCTCCAACTTCATAAAATCTAAATTAAAAAATGGCTTTTGCAGCCAGGTCATCACTGTGGGGGACAACCCCATTATATGGCAGCCTGCAACTGCTGCAGTACTCAGGCAGGCAGGGAGGGGAGTGCTGCACCCACCAGTCTGCCACCGGGAGGCTGCCTCCAAGCAGCTAAACTGCCCCCTGTTGCCTGCGGGATGCTGGAGGCCAATTAGAAAATCCCAGAAGGCCTCTGTTAATTGACCTTAAGTTGTCCTTAATGAGCCACGTGCGCTACTCACCACATGCTGGCAGGTAGCCTTGCTTTCCCCCATTCCACCCCTGCAGAAATGGCCTAGAGGCGTGATGGAACCAGGGAACTGGCCTATCAACTGGTGGGTTAAATTTGGTTCCTGCCTGTCTCCATTCCCAGCCCCAGCGGCCAGTGGGGGCTGAAAATCCTGCCCAAGTTCAGGAACAGTGATGGTCAGTAATGAGTGAGGGTAGGTGTATAGGGCCATGAGCATTCAAACTCCACCTGGCCTCACCAGAATGAGTCGCATTGCAATTTTTGTCCAATTTTGGGGTGGGTTGCAACTTTCCATGTAGGGGGTCGCTGGTTAGGCTGCTCTTCATCCCATACTACACTCTTCCCATTGATAGCTTAAAGCTGTGTCGGAGCTCTACAACTGACGTAGGATCCCCAAATTAAATATTGAATGATGGCTCCACTTGTTATGGTTAGGAGTGTTTTCCCCTGGTTGAAAGCCTGCCTGTATTGAGTTAGACAGGCCTCAGGCAGCTAGTGAGCTGTAGGGGTTTTATTTTTTAAAAATGTCTTTCTATCCTCCCACTTTTCAATCTGAATGGGGTGATATGCAGATGAAAGTCACCCCCATTAGAGAGAAAGGGATCAAGCCATTCAGTTCCAAGAGAAGTTTGACTGTATATTTTATAGCTATCAATGAGTTTAAATATCCTTTGTCTCAGGCATATTTTTAAAAGTATTTCACAGCCTGTTTTGTTCAAATAGAACAGTTTATCTGAATCCAGAGAGAGGAGACAGTCAAAGAAACTGACAGGTGGGCAATGCCAAACTATAAAGGTTGGTGTTGTGCGTAGTCCAGTTTACACCGCAAATTAGCACAACTGACAAAATTGTTAATGAGCTACCGGGTACACTAACAATAGCGCTATATTTATCTCAAGCACATTTGAATGGGTATTACTTGTGCGAGTTAAACTAAGGAACGTGTTACTTTAAGGAATTTCCAATTTATCACACTTCATAAACAAGTGTCCAGCCTTGAGGGAAGTTTGAAAGCAATTATGCTAATTAACTTCTATTGTACTCTATCTTTCGGCCATAAAGCAGTAATATTATCACTGGTGAATAGCTAAGAAGCTAGGAAATGTTATCTGTGAAAAATTCTGCTGTAGGGCAATTCTGCAGCCAATTCTCTCTCTGAATGGGACGCTTGCCACTACTGTGTTGAGCTATTGTTGGCACTCAGAGCAGCAGCAATGAATTTGACTGCAGGCTTCCACGTTGCTAATGTGCACAGTATAATTATTTTATCTGCTCAGTTTTTGAGGGAGGGGGGCAAGGAAAGCAAATTTTCTTGTTATCTTTCTCAAACATGGTGAAATTAGCAAAAGTAATGCGTAAAAACATTACATAAAATAGAAATATACTTGGAATAGAAAAGACAAAAACATTCCACTATTAGTAGATAAAAGGTGCAAATCCTGGTGTGGGCCGATGCTGAGATATTGACCGATAAAAGAGTGAAGGACTCACCCCTGATGTTCTTTCGCATTTGTTTTATTCTTGAATTAAGATTTATGACGTGGAAGTTCTATTTTTATAGAAACAGTAGATAAGAATATGGATGAAGTGAAACTGAATTTAGTCATTTCAACCCTGAAATACCACCTCCATTAATGTGAGGTACACCTATGTGGCAACCTTTGACCCAGAAGCAGTTCAGTAAGGAGAATTTGAAATTTCTTTAAAATGTCTTATTTTGTTTATTTGTTCATGGGATGCGAACATCATTGGCTGGGCCAGCACTTATTGCCCATCACTAATTGTCCTTGAGAAGATGGTGGTGAGCTGCCTTCTTGAACTGCAGGGTCTGTGGAGTCTGTAATTCATTTTAAGAATGTTTGACAAGCAGTTTTCAGGGCATCAATTGTAATTTTCTTGTACAATATGAAATAATGGTCCATGTGAATTGGTGACTCTTGATTTGGAAGCGGTACCAACATGAAGGAAGTTAAGGAAGAAGTTGTGTGGCTGACAGACACAAAGGAAAGCTGCAGGCACAAAGGAGAACTACAAGTAGAGGACTTGGGAGGGTGAAGGCCCAGATGCAGCCACAAAGTAAAAGGAGACAGAGACAGATGGAGGAACATGCAGAGTTCTTGTGAGGAGAAGAAGCAAATCACTCTCCGGAAGAGGTCAGTTTTTCTGTTTGGTAGAAAAGGAGACAGGATTTCTTGGAGGTACTGTCTAAGTTGGCTAAAAAGTCTAAAACCTGGAAAGCTGTGTAAATAGCTCAGAGGTGCTAAACAGCTGTATGTCTTCCCAGAAGTAGCCAACCCTTGAAATGGGGTGTTATTCATCGGTCAGTTGAAAAGGAACTCTAGAAAGCTATGCCACCTGGACTGTCATGACCCGAAGGAGAGAGGGTTCATGGAAGTGAGACTGGCTGATGATAATCATACCCATTAAACTCGGAGGTGAAAGTTGCTGTCAGATAGGACTCCTGACCTACCCTGTGTGTGAATAAAGAACAGCATATTATGGAATTGCATGACTACATAGTGCCACAGTTGTGCAGGGAATGATGTGGATACTTGTGCTGTGAGAGACATATCTGTCTGTTAATTCAAATTTAATTTGCATTGGTTCTGATTTGTGTTAAAGTAAACGCTTTCAAAAGTAGAATCATCTTGTTAATCTCTTCATTTGGGATTATTCACTAAATTTGGTTATTTTGGTTTACAGATTCCCCAAAGGGATCATAACACTTAATATGAAGTATCCTGGATGGAAGGAGGCCAACTTTGCTGATAACTGAGCTATGATTTATTTATAGACATCATATAAAGTACAGGGTAGAGATATTGAAATAGGAAGCATAGCTTGAGAGATCCTGTTAGCATCAAAAAACTGCTTATGCATAGCAAATTCAGGATATACCCTTCAAAAGAGTTCTATAGTTTTACTGCCCAGAAACAAACATCAAACACTGCCTGGTAATTGTATTCAGTTGCTGGGTTTATGTGTTACTCTGGTTTTGAAAACAGTGGAAAATTACATCAAACCTCATTAAATTTTAAAGCATCAAACAAACAGTCTTTTCTCTAGAAAAGAGAAGTCTCATCATTGATCTGATTGAGTTCTCTAAAATAATGAAGAGGTAGATGTCTAGAAGATATTTCCTTTTGTGGGAAAGTTCAAAACTACAGGCCATAAATATAAGATAATCACTAATCAAGCCAGAAGGGAATTCAGGAGAAAACTGTTTACTTGGATGGTACTGAGAATGTGGAACTCACTATTCCTTGGACTGGTTGAGGCGACTAGCATAGATGCATTTAGAAAAATCTAGTTAAGTGCACAAGGGAGAAAGGAATATAAGGATATCTTGATAGGATGAGATGAGCGATGAGATGAAGCATATAAAATATTGTTAAGTCCCAGTTGGCATATTGAGAGAAATTCTGGGCATCACATTTTAGGAAGAATGTCAAGGCTTTGGAGAGGCTGCAGAGGAGGAGATTTACTAGAATGATATCAATAATGTGAGATTTTAGTTTTGTAGAAAGACTAGAGAAGCAGGGATTGTTCTCAGAGTAGAAAAGTTAAGGGAGATTTGATAGGGATGTTCAAAATCATAAACAGTTTTGGTAAGAATAAGTAAGGAGAAATTCTCTCCTGCAGAAGCAGGGTCCATAATCAAGGGATGGAGATTTAAGTTAGCGATCTTTTTTCCTTACAAACTAAATTTTCCTCTCTGAAGTTCTTGAACATGCTGTCACCTCTCAAATCCATGTTTACTGTTCCTGGAACTCAATGTTTGAATCCTCCCAATCAGATTCCCATCTATGCCACAGTATTGAAACAGGCTTTATCAAAGACACAAATGACACCCTATGGGTGGAATCATCCCAGATTTGCACTAGGTGTGGTAGCAGGCGGGTAAAATGACGCTTTACCTGCTGGCCGCAATGGCAGTTTTACACGCCGTAGCATCCCAAACCTGCCGCATTAATTATGCATTCCCTGGAAACACACCATTTCCATGGCGGGTGGGCTCTTATTCGCCCACCACGCTATCATCTCGCCACTTCATCATGCCAGCCGCCATATTTAAAGTGTAGCCACACGCACACCTCGGTGTTTCCAGCCCATGACTGCTGCAAAGACGACATAGCTCTGAAAAGGCAAAAAACTGCAGCCCCCAGGTCCAATGACACGCCCCCTGAGCACTTTTTGGATGCAATGGAGGTTTGCCGTGATGGCCACACGATGGGCAACATTACCAATCCTGTTTGGGAGGCAGTGGCAGTGCTGGTCAGTGCTATGCAAAAGAGGACAGCCACCCAGTGCCACAAGAAGATGAATGATCTCTTCCCTTCTGCCAGGGTAAGTCACTCTTCTCATCACTCTCAACTCTCACAATGACAAACCCATCACACATCCACAAGGACCTCACTCACTGCCTGTTCAAGGGACATCACCATTCACTCTCTCACACACACACCTTCATTGTCCTCATCCCGTCAATGGGACCACTCACTATCCACATATGCCAGGCATACTTATCATCTGGCCTGGCAGGTGTCCTGCTTACACTCTCTCCATCTCTATTCATGCAGGGCAAGCTGGCACACAACAAGAGGGAGAGGTCTCAGCCTGGTAGAGGAATGCCCGATATCAAAGCTCCAACAGACTTTGAAAACAGAGCCATCCAGCTGGCCGGTGAGGATCTGGACCAGTCCTGTGCTGACGGTGAGGTCGGCGGTGCTCTACCAAGTGAGGATCCAGCAGTGCAACATCCATCAGACAACCATGCTGTGAGTGATGTGTCCTGTTTCACAGGCCACTGCCACGCACTAATTATCTCCCCTTGCTTCCACAGGCATATCTTGGAAACAGCCGATGGAGTCCATGACCCAGGGCCTCCAATCAAGCCCCAAAGAAACCTCTGAAGAGGAATCTGAAGGCACCCTCCTTGAAGTCCTGTCACAGCGCACACCCACACCCTCCACCCCAGCGCAGAGATACACACCTCAGTGGGACCTAGTTTTAGAGTAGCCTTGAGATTACAATCTGGTGAGGACTTCACATTTTCTGATC
This sequence comes from Cetorhinus maximus, assembly GCF_964194155.1. Lineage (NCBI taxonomy): Eukaryota > Metazoa > Chordata > Chondrichthyes > Lamniformes > Cetorhinidae > Cetorhinus > Cetorhinus maximus. The sequence goes on along the minus strand of NC_135886.1, from coordinate 38,383,099 downwards.
CACAGCAGATGTCCGGCACTCAGAAGACTGCTGGAGGCCAGAAATTTGCTGAGTCCAAGTCAGATGATGAGCCTCTGGACTTGATCATGTCACAGTTACTGGAGCTGCAAAAGCAAGTTCAGGAATGTCAGGAAGGGATGTCCGCTGCAATCCTCAGATTGCAAGGCACGATGGAGGAGTCCATCCGCCTTCAGGCTGAGGTGATAGCGCCAGCATGCCAACACACCGAGGTCAATCCTGGTAAGATGGCAGCCGTCATGGAGACCTTGGTCCAGGACATCACTCCTGCACTGCTACGCGGGCTCAACTCTATTGTTGATGCCATAGTTGGCCTCCCACAGTGTGTATGCAAGAGGTGCAGGGCAACCCAATCTCACTCCAGCTACCCTTCTCCTCAAGGAGTCAGCCAGGGGCCCTTGGGCACCCTTAGGGAGGATCATCAGGTGTACTCCCCGGGGCCATCCATCCAGGTGACTCCGGGAGTGTCCAACCCATCTGAATCCCACTTCCTGTGACCCCAGCAGCTCCAGCTCCACATGCCGAGGAGGGTGCCTCTGCCACACTGCAGGACCCCGAAAGCAGGCTGGAGTCGTCCAGGTCTCGGCCCTCCAAAGGACACCCGCCAAGGTCATCACAGACAGGGCGTAGCAGTCAGCAACCTGCCTTCAGTTCCACTGTGGATGTCCGGGGAGCACCAAGACGTAGTGGTAGGGTTAGGATGATTAAGAAGGTGTAACACTTTTGGGTCACAACCAAATAAACTAAATTAGCAAAATCAGGGACAAAGCAAAAGGCAACCCCTTAAAGGGAAACTGCAAAAAAAAGGACAAAATTTAAAGGCAACTTACAAACATTAAACCAAAACGTGACCAAAGGGGTCAATAAAATACCCCAGTCCCCACAGCACCCACTGAACATGGGAGCCCATTGACAGTGCTGGCTGACATCGCGTGCTCATTCTCCAGGGACACCCGGCTGCGAACGTATCCGTGGAAGAGGGGCAGACAGTCGGGCCGGATGAATTGCACAGCCTGGGCATGAATGTTAATCAATTGTACATAATGTTTACTTTTGTCAATAAACTCCCAAGAGTATCTCCCTTCCTATGGCTCCTTGTTCTGATGAGCAGTATTTGTGTCACTCAGATGTGAAACCTTTCTGCACAAGATGAAGGCAGGTGTCTCAGCCCAGGGCCTCTTCCCTGTGCTTTGTGCAGCCTTCAGACCAAAGTGATGGTCCAGCCTCATACTCCCTGGCCGCATTACTGATGCCTGCACCTCGACTGTGCATGTCATTGCTGCCAGAATGTAGTGGGCAGGCGTCACAGAACTCAGTCATTCTCTCTGTGTGCTCTCAGCACCTTTAAGGAGGGGATGGCCCCCATCTCTTCAGCATCTGTAACCAGTGATGCTGTGCTCCTGAAGGGCGCAGGTGCTGAAGGCAGAGAAACGATCAGATGCTTTTAACATCTCATGGCTGCGTCTCTATGATATGACCCTGATCACAGAGCATAAGCGAGCTGCCCTTGGCCAGACAGACATTCTCAGAGGCTATGTGAAGATCTATGGAGTGTCCTCACTGCATGTTATCATCATCATCCTCCTGCAATCGAGTGACTATTAGGGCCTCCATTGCGTCTCTATGACAGGAGCACTCTCAGAGGGTATGTGCACCGCTATAAGCCAGACTGGAGTCAGACATTCACAGATGCAATGTGAGGATCTTATGGTGTCTCCTCACTGCATGTTGTCATCATCCTCCACATGTCTAGCAGCTATGGGGGCCTCCAGAGTGCGCCAGCCTCGTCTGTCCAGTGCGAGGGCCTCATTGCCACCTTCAAGGACTTCCAGACCCTCATCCCCATTGGCGGCATCCTCAGAGGAGACCTCCATCTCCTCCTCAGCCAGTTCCTCTCCCTGTTGCAACGGCAGATTGTAAAGGGCACAGCAGGGGACGAAGATGCGTGACACCCTCTGTGGACTATATTGCAGGGCTCCACCAGATTGACACAGGCACCGGAACGTTATTTTCAGCATCCCAATGGTTTGCTCCACCAAATTGTGAGTTGCAGCAGGAGCCTTGTTATACCATCACTCTGCTGCAGTCTGAGGCAGCTGCACGGGTGTCATCGGCCGCATCCTCTGCGGGTAGCCCTTGTTCCCGAGGAGCCATCCCTGCAGCTTCTGTGGACTCTGGAAGACATCAGGGATCTGAGACGGACTGAGAATGTTGGAGACGTGGACACTCCCTGGAAACCGTGCGCATGCCTGCAGGATGCATTTGTAGCGGTTGCGACAGAGATCTGAGCGCCACGTGAGTGCAGTCGATGGCACCCTGTACCTGTGAGAAACCTGAGATCTGGACAAATCCAACTGCTCTTGCATCTTGGTTGTCCTGGTCCTGGGTGAAGTGCACAAAGTTGTGTGCCCTCGTGAAGGTGGCATCTGTGACCCCATGGATGCATTTGTGGGTGGAGGCTTGTGATATCCCACAGAGGTCACCTGTGAAGCCCTGACAGGAGCCACTGGCACAGAAATTAAGTACCACAGTCACATTCACAGCCACTGGCAGTGGATGCCCTCCATGGCCACACGGCGCCAAATCCTGTAGTGGCAGGCAGATGTGACCGACCAGTTCCCAAGACATGTACAGTCTTAGGCACTGCATGCCATGGAAAATCCCGACCAAAGACTAATGACGCTTTGAGAGAAAAATTTTCTCCTCATCTGTCTTAAATGGGCCACTCCTTATTTTTAAACAGTGACCCCCTAGTTCTAGATTCTCTCACAAGAGGAAACATCATTTCCATACCACCCTGTCAAGACCCCTCAGGATGTTTCAATTGAGTCGCCTCTTACTCTTCTAGACTCCAGTGGATACAAGTCTAGCCGGCTCAACCCTTCCTCATAAGACAACCCACTCATTCTAGGTATTAGTCTACTAAACCTTCTGAATTGTTTCCAACAAATTAAACTCTTCCTTAAATTAGGAGACCAATATTGTACACAGTACTCCAGATGTGGAGTCATTAATGCCCTGTATAACTGAAGTATAACATCCCTACTTTTGTATTCAATTCACCTCACAATAAACAACAACATTCTACGTACCAGACCCCTTATCTGGCATACCAAAAGGACCCGGAAGCCGGCTACGCTTGACGTTGGCCCCATGAGTAGCAATTTGAAATTGGCACGCAGATCACTTCGTCGAACTCTCACTTTATTTGGTGGTGCCACCGATTCCCACATCAGTTAGCTGTACACACAGTTTGAACGCTGTTCGAACAAATGTTTCTCTAATTCTATTCTTTATTACCTCTGGTTTTGAAGAGGCATATCAGGACGCGCCACAGGATTACTCAGGCTCGGCCAAGTTGTGGATATAAGTTTAAAAGTATCTGCAGTAAATAAAACTAGAATGCATATGACCTTTTGGCCAGGCCCAGAAACTGATGACTAGCCTATGGGTCAGTCCATGATAAGATAAGGAATGTGACCTTTGGGTCAGGATAAAATGAGTTGATGAATGGTCTATGAATTATACTGTAACATTCTGAAAGCTTGACCTCAGGGTCAAGGTATGCAGATGGCTAGGCACTGTAGGGAAATGTCAGGACGGATAAGCAAAGTTCATGTTTTGGAACTTAGTTTGATCTAACGTCAAGTTATTCCATGATTGTTTTACAAAATCCCCTGTAATTGCAGAGGTGTTGAACAGGTCATTCCGGGTTTATGTTGTAAACTCCTTTGTAATTAAGGATGTGACGAATTAGATGTATAAGATAAGAACATTGTGAGTTAATGATGAGTTATCCCAAAGATGGTATAAATAATTGACAGAAGCTGTGTAACTTCGAATTGCATTGTGGGAGAGCATTCCCCTGTATGCATACTTGCATTGAATAAACTGCTGCTTGCTTTACCTACAGCCGACTCTGTGTCCGAGTGTCTTTAGATACTCTACAACAGTTTCATGTGGAAAAGGCCATCAGGAAGTTCTGTGGCTGGCAGGAGTGCCAGGAAGAAACATTTGTCCCTGAGTATTAAGCAGAAAGTGGAGTTACTAATGTGTCTCGAGAAGGGCATCTCAATGAAAAGATTGTGAAGAGTATGGTGTTGGTACATCGAACATTTATGATTTAAAGACACAAAAGGAGAAGTTACTTAAATTTAATGCCGACAGCGATTTGCAAAAAGACTGCCCATGTAGATGAAGAGTCAGGCAGTGTCGGAGTGGGAAACATCCATAGAATTGCTTCATTATCTCGGCCTATGTGGAAGTGTTCTACAAAGAGCTAGGTCTAACAACCATGTGAATACTCCTCAGGATGGTATAACAAATTTAAAAAGCGCCTTGTGTACATCAGTTGAAAGGATACGTTGGAAAAGCTTCAGCTGACTATGAAGCTGCAGAGGCATACTTGGATGAATTATCCACGATAATATCAGAAGATGGTCTAACAGCAGAGCAAGTGTACAATGCTGGTGAGACCTCATTATCTTGGAGATATGTTCCCAGGAAAACCTTAGTAACAGCAGATGCAACAGCACCAACGGGATTCGAAGATCCTAAGGAACGGTTTCCTGTACTCGGATGTTCAAATACAGCAGGTACCCACAGGTGTAAATTGCTTGTTATTGGCAAAAAAAGGTCAGAATCCTAGGTCTTTGAAGGGGATCAGGGATTTTCCTGTTGTTTATTATGCCAATAAGTGCGTGTGGATGACTAGACCAATTTTTCTTGATTGGCATGAGAACCATTTTGTTCCTGAAGCCAGGGCTCATTGTCAGTCTGTGGGTCTTCCTGGCGGCTGGAAAATTATGGCACTCTGATAATTGTGCTGCACACCAACGCAAAACTCCTCATTAGAAACAACAGGTGGAATTTTACAGCCCTGTTGCATCGGGAGTGGGGCTGTAAAATGCAACGAGGCATTCAAAAGTCCATTGACTTCGGTGGGACTGTAAAATCCCACCGGCATAAAATTCCGCCCAATATTTTCTGTGTTTATTTGTTCCCCAACTGTACGTCCCTCATCCAGCCCATGTATCAAGGCATTCAGCTGGCATTCAAGACCAGGCACAAAGCTGAATTCACATGCAAAATACTCACTGCATGCAACAGAGGCTTGGGGTTTAAGGAATTTTGAAAAGAATTCAATGTAAAAGATGCACTCGGGAGCGCTGTGAAGGCCTGGGCAAATGTACACCAAGACATTTTTATAAATGGATAGCACTGTAAAGGAAATTGACCTATTTAATGAAGAAACTAAGGTGTTAATTAAATGAATAGAGGTTGAGAAAATAAAATACACTATGCAGCATTCGAACTAGTGCCAAGAAGCTAGTGAAAACATTACACAGAAGTGCGGGAATTCATAAGAACCTTGAATGCCTTAGTGTTGGAAAACAGCCAAACTACTAGTCTAGGCCATTTCTCAATTCACCGCATCCGTGTCACTCACCTTCCCAATCTAAATCAATCAGAACTCATAACTGAAATTTCTTAGTTGAGGTTTTAAACTAACAATAAGTTTAACTGGGTAGGTTTATCTTGCTGGTGTATAAAGATAGTAGAACCAGTGACAGCACAACTTGTGGCCATTTACCATTTCCTAAATGGAGACAGTGAAACTGAACCTGATTTTAGTGGTTTCAGTGAGTCTGAGGAGAAAAAAGTTGTTGAAGATTTATTGGCATGTGCAAGAAGTTTGCCACATGCTGAAGCCAAATTGTTGGACAAAGAAGCTGCTGAGGATTGTCTGAATATTAACAGTGATGCTCTGGTTCACTCACAGTGAAATATGCAACAGTCATGAATAAGAAAGAGTGAGAGTGACAATGATGATGAAAATGGTGCGCTGGATGGAAAATGTGTCTTGACAGCTACATAAGCATCACAGAGGAATTGACCCATGGGCTGGAGCAGAAGATCATTACAGAGCATCATAATACAAAATACAGGAGGTGTTCCTGAAAGAAAGGCGCACATATTTGAAACAACTTAAGCTGTTTAAAAGTAGTATGACGGAGCCTGAACCTTCAACTTCTGCAGCCTGTGTCTGTACAGCAGTTGACTCTTCTTTGGTTGAGATGCAATTTATTGAAAATAAAAAAGTAAAATAATAAAACATTAGAAGTAAATAGAAGCCTTCTAGTCTTTATTTCTCAAACTTTTTACATGTTTTATAGATGCACCGTCCAGGACCCAAAATCCCCAAATCCGGAATACACCCAGTCCCGAGCATTCCTATACGGGGTCCGTTACCTGTATTAGCTTTCCTAATTACCTGTATACTAACCTTTTGCGATTCATGTACTAGGACTCCCAGATCCCTCTGCACCTCAGAGCTCTGCTATCTCTCTCCATTTCGATAATATGCTTTTTTAATTCTTTCTTCCAAAAGGGACAATTTCACATTTTCTCACATTATGCTCAATTTGCCAGGTCTTTGCCCACTCACTTAACCTATCTGTATCCCATAAGGCTTCTTTATGTCCCTTCACAACTTACTTTCCTACCTCTTTTTGTGTCATCCGCAAATTTAACAACCATACCTTTGGTCCCTTCATCCAAGTAATTTGCATAAATTGCAAGAAGTTGAGACCACAGCACTGATCCCTGTGAACCAGAAAGTGGCCCATTTAAATGCATACTGTTTCCTGTTAGCTGCCAATCTTCTATCCATGCCAATATGCTACCCCCTAGACCATGAGCTTTTATGTTCCGCAATAACCTTTGATGTGGCAGCTTATCAAATGTCTTCTGGAAATATAAATACAGTACATTCACCAGTTTCACTTTATCCACAGCACATGTTACTTCTTCAAACAAGTCCAATAAATTGGTCAAACATGATTTCCCACTCAAAACCAGATTGACTCTGCCCAATTACCTTGGATTTATCTAAGTGCCCTTCTATAACACCTTTAATAATAGCTACCAACTTTTCTCTGTGACAGATGTTATGCTAACTGGCCTGTAGTTTGCTGCTTTGTTTCCCTCCCTTTTTGAATTACATTGTTAAATTCAGTGTTTTCCAATCTAGTAGAACCATTCCTGAATCGAGGAAATTTTGGAAAATTAAAACCAATACAGCAACTATCTCACTAGCCACTTCTTTTAAGACCCTAGGCTGAAGTCCATCAGGACCCAAGGACTTATCAGCACGCAACTCCAAAAATTTGCTCAGTACCACTTCTCTGGTGATCATAATTTTCCTGAGTTCCTTCCTCCCTCCCATTTCCCAATCCACAGCTACTTCCAGAATGTTACTTGTATCCTCTAATAGTAAATACTGATGCAAAATACCTGTTCAATTCATTGTCATTTCCTTACTTTCTATTAATAACTCCCCAGACTCGCTTTCTATAGGGCGGACACTCACTTTGTTAAGTCTTCTTTTTAAAAAAAATCTATAGAAGCTCTTACTATCTGTCTTTATATTTCTAGCTAGCTTTCTCCTGTACTCTAATTTTTCACTCCTTATTAATCTTTTAGGCCTGGATTTTCCCATTGGCGAGCGGGGCCTGCTTGCCGACACGTATAATAACGCGCGGTGACGTCGGGCGGAACTCCGGACGTCACCGCGCCCCATTTAAATTTTTAGGAAGGCAGGGCCTCAGCAAAATCAGCTGTTTGCCCGCCGACCTGTCAACAGCCAATTGAGGCCATTGACAGAGTCATTTAAGTAATTAATGGACCTGCCTGTCCAACCTTAAGGTTGGTGGGCAGGCCAGGAGCCCTTGCAGGCATTAGAAAAAGCATCAAACCTCATCCACGGGTGAGATGATGTTTCATGTAGGTTTTTAAAAATTTAATTAAAGTGTTTTTAAAAGTTAAGGACATGGCCCACTCATGTGACAGTGTCACATGAGCGGACATGTCAGGGAATTTTTTTTCTATTTTTAAGGTTTTTTATTGTAGAGCCGATCTTTCTGAGGCAGCAGTTAGCCTCAGGGAGATGAGTGCTCTCTTTTGTGCACATGCACTCTTTGCTGAGGGATTTCCCCCCCTTCCCCGCCCTCACAGGGAGCGCATAGTGCTTCCATTTGGATGTCACGCTGGCCAGGCCTTAATTGGCCCACCCACATAAAATGGCGGCACACCCCCGATTGGGGGCGCCGATCGGAGGTGCACCTCTGAGTGCCTGCTCTTCAACTTCCCCCCTGATGGGGTGGGGGAAATTCTGCTCTTAGTTATTCTTTGCTGTTTTTTATATTCTGTCCGATATTCTATCCTGCCACCCATCTTTGTGCAATTATATGCTTTTCCTTTAAGTTTGATACTATCTTTAACTTTTTAGTTATCCACAAATGGTGGGTCCTCCCCTTGGAATTTTTCTTTCTTGATGGAATGTATCTACTCTGTATATTCTGAAATATCTCTTTAAATGTATGCCACTGCATCTCCATTAACCTATCCTTTATCCTAATTTACCAGTTCACTTAAGCTAGCTCTGCTTTCATGCCCTCATAATTGCCCTTATTTAAGTTTAAAATACTAGTCTTATTCCAACTCTTCTCTCCCTCAAACTAAATGCAAATTTCAATCATATAATGACTACTGCTACCTAGGGCCACCTTCACTATGAGGTGAGTAATTAATTCTATCTCATTGCACACCACCAGATCTAGTATAGCCTGATCTCTGGTTGGCACCAGAACATGCTGATCTAAAAAACTAATCTGAAAACAGTCGATGAATCCCTCATCTAGGCTGCCTTTGGCCATCTGATTTGTCTAGTCTATATGTAGATTAAAATCCCTCATGACTATCGCCGTACCTTTCTGATAAGCTCCCATTATTTCTTCCTTTATGCCCCATTCTACAGTGTGGTTACTGTTACGCGGCCTATACACCACTTCCACAAATGTCTTCTCGCCTTTATCACTTCTCATCTCTACTCAAACCGCTTCTATATCTTGGTTTATTGACCTTAGGTCATTCCTCACTATTGTGCTAATAACCTCATTAATTAACAGCGCCACCCTCCACCTTTTCTTAGCCTCCTGTCCTTCCGAAATGTCACATACCCTTCAATATTCAGGTCCCAATCTATGTCATCCTGCAGCCACGTCTTTATAATGACTCAGATCAAACTTATTTTTTCCATTTGCCCTATCAGTTCATCTGTTTTGTTTCGAATGCTCCATGCATTCAGATGCAGAGCCTTTAGTTTTGTCCTTTTATTATTTTTGTAACCTCTAGCCTTATCTGCTGATTTACTCTGAGATTTGTACTCTCTGCCCCTTCCTGTCATGGTGTGTTTATTATTTCCCAAATTAGCACCTTTCTCTCGTGCTTTGCCTCTACTCTTTGATTTACCACATCTTCCCAAATTTGATGCCTTGTCCCCACTATTTTGTTAAAAACCTTCTCTACTTCTCTAGTTACCCGGCTTGCTAAAACAGTGACTCCAGCGCGGTTCAGTGTAGACCATCCCAACGGTCCAGAGCCCACTTTGCTCAGTACTCGCGTCAGTGCCCCATGAACCAGAACCCACTTCACCCACACCAGTCTTTGAGCTATGCATTATTCATCTCTAGTTTTATTTACTCAATATCAATTTGCATGTGGCTCAGGTAATAATCCAGAGATCACTACCTTTGAGGTTCTGCTTTTTAATTTAGTGCTTAGCTCCTCAGCAGCACCTCTTTCCTAGTTCTACTCATGTCATTGGTATTTACATGGACCATGATGACTGGATCCTCCCCCTCCCACTGCAAGTTCCCCTCCAGCCTAGAGCAGATATCCTGAACCCTGGCACCAGGCAGACAACACAGCCTTCTGGATTTGCACTCTCAGCTTCAGAGAACTATGTCTATCCCCTGACTATACTGTCCCCTACTACCACTACCTTCCTTTTTGCTCTCCACATTTGAAAGGGTGCCATGGCCAGTCTGCTTATATACCCTGCAAACCTCACCTTGATCCACACAGGCTGCAAGCACCTCAAACCTCAATTTAATAATTGCAAGTCTGAGGCTCCTCCACCACTGTCTGCTTGTGCCTTTTACCTGCCTAACGCATGACAACACACTTCTGTCCCTCACCAGACCAAAGCAGACAACCCAATTCTGAAATGTGTGACCGTCTTCTGGTACAATGTGACCAGGTATTTCTTCCCCTCATTGATGTTGTGCAGTGTCTGCAATTCGGTTTCCAGATCAATAATCCTGATCCGCAATTGCTCCAGCTGCTTACACTTTCTGCAGATGCGTTTGTCCTGGATTGTGTTAGCATCCAGGAGCTCCCATATTCCACAGCTGAAACACAAGACATGCCTTGCCATTGTTACTTGTGTTATTTAGTTAATTTACTTTCTTAATTAACTCAGAATCATTCCTATGTATATTACAATTTACTATACTTAGTAAATGCTAATACCATCTAAGAGTTATACATTTCTCAATAACTAATTGGCTTACTAGTTACTCACCAACCAGCTCCTTCCACTGCACCAAAGTGAGGAAAAACAACTCGTTTCCTCCCTTCACTAGAATCCTCACTTAGCAAACTCATATCAGCTCACTCTCCTTGCAATCTGCACTCATACTTCTATATTTATAGTCTTTGAAGCTAAGACTACACAACTAGATTGGACTAGTTAGTCAAATAACTGATCAGCTGCTCTCCAGGAGCAGCTGCTCTCCTTACCCTGTCTAAGGCTGGAAGAAACTTACTTTAGTTTATTAACTTACTTTAGTTAATAAAGTAAATTAATTAAGCAAATACCAGTGAAATGCTAACTGCAGACCAGATTTTGAGAAAGATATTAATACTTAAAACTCTCCACTGACCAAACTCATATCAGGTCACTGTACTTGCAATCCGCACTCTTGACTCTGGAGCCAAAATCCAAGCCAATGTCTTGTAAATTTGAACTCACTCTTCTTTCACAAAAACTTGTCTGATCCTCCATTCAGATTTAAATGTAGGAAAGCTCATGGTGCCCCCCCTCGCCAAATCCCACTGTTTAAATGAACTGTCGGGGCTGCAAGCAAATAAATGATTCCAATCTTAAAAACACATCACCACGTGTGAATACATCGCAAAATACACAAAAATAAAATCTGATATAAAAATATATGAAAGGGAAGAAATTCTGCAGCCCCATTACGCTTTGACCAAAAAACCTCCATCTGTTACATTTACCTGGTAGTGACCCCACTCAAATCCCAGAAACTGGATAATTTAAATGATAGGTGTGGGCACCTAAGCCTTTAGCTGCACCTGAGAGTGGGGGTGCAGGCCAGGCACCTGGTATAGTAGAGTACCACCTCGTCAATGGTGGCCAGCTGGACTTAATTCTGAAGTGTTCACTGTGGCTCACATTCTGGCAAGCTTCTCTTACCCTCTTAGCAGGGCTCACTTTAGGATCTGGCTCTAGTAGTAGACAAAGATCCTGCTGGAGCTTTCAGGAATGTATTTGATGAGATTCCCAAGATAACCTCAGAACAACCCCAAAGTCCTGGAAAAATCTAAATAAGGTAGACACAAGAAACATGAACTGGGATTTGTTTAATTTAAATGGTTTGGAAACCTGATGGATATGTTGTTAGCCTCGTTGTTGGGCATTTTCCAATCCCCTAATGACTCCCATAATTGGACCGAATTAACTGGAGGATGAGACAAAGGATTTTTTTTTTCCAGTTTTGATGATGTTGAGTTAGCAACAAACTTTGATCAATCCTTCTTCTTTTGGGCCTTAGAGGTTGTGGGTTCATGTCCCACTCCCAGAAACCAAGAACTGTGAATGTACTCGAAAGAGTTACATGCAATCTGTTGATAACTCGAAAGAGTTACAAAAAATTTCTTTTGGGCCTTAGGTTTTTTAGTGTCAGCTGGGGCTCATTGGGAAGTGTGCTCACCTCTGAGTTACAAGTTTCCTGGTTCAAGTACCACTTCAGGCTTGAGTTTTAAAATCGAGGCTGACACTCCAGTGCAGTATTGAAGGGAGAGTTGCACTGTCGGGGTTGTCGCCTTTTGGATGAGATGCTAAACTGAGGCCCCATCTGACTGCTCGAGTGTGTGGTATAAGGGTCTGGCACATATAGGGTTAATGTGGGACTGAGTACAGTACCATCCACACAGTGATGTAAGACAGCACATGACCTACACCCAGGGTCAGTCGAGTGTTGACCACAGCCATGTGTACCAGCAAACATGGAGACAGCTCCTGCTTGTAAATTGTTCTAAGAGTTAATAAAGAATTACAGGTAACCTACAAATGACTACAAAGGCTTCTTCAGACCTACCAAACTGTAACCAACAGGGTGGTTGTAAAAGATCCCAGGTCTCTATCTCGAAGAGGAGCAGGGGAGTTATCCCTGGTGTCCTGGCCAATATTTATCCCTCAATCAACATCACAAAAACAGATTACCTAGTCATGATCACATTGCTGTTTGTGGGAGTTTACTGTGCACATGTTGGCTGCCACATTTCCAAAAACAGTGACAGCACTTCAAAAAGTTCTTTATTGGTGCTTTGAGACATCTGAGAGTTACAAAAAGTGCTATATAAAATGCAAACCTTCCTTTTTTTCTTTTTTGCCATTACAAAGTGCAGGCATGTTTGTCAAATGGTAATACTGTCTATCTGCGTGAACACACCCTTCACATTGAGTAAAACTGTAGAGATTATAAATGGTGTTAAGACCTTGTTCATTGCTTTTGTAAAACAAAACCACCAGTAGTAGTAAACATCACTGGATGGATGGAATTGCCGACTTGCTGACGCCTATGCTATGTGGCTCCTTTTATTTGTAGGCTTTCTTCTGAAGGCTGACAAGGTGAAGCCATTTAGGAATAACATAACATTTAAGTTATGATATAAGTCATTTATTTTTTAGTTTTTTAAAATTGTTTTGCATTTTTACTCAGTTACTGTACCAATAGCATATACACAGCAATGAGTCAACCTATGCACCATTTGTATAGTGAATGTATGCTTTGTCCATATTAAGCCACAGAGATCACCAGAGTTTTGTTGTTGGAAAATATTCCCTGGTTTCTCGCACAATTTCCATGCTCAAGCTTGACCTGATTACATCACAGATGGAATCTGGTCAGTCAGCATATAAAATTTCTAAAAAAATCTTTTGTTTAAACTTGAGTCAATGCCAGAACGCGTGATAGGAACAGGAGGCAGTATTTGATGGAGGTGACGGGGATCTTGCCTGCCAGCTGCCTGCCTGCCATGTGGTCTCTTTTCAGGAAGTGACCCCGGTCAGGCATTTAACTAAGCAGTGGCAGACCTTACCCGGGGTCAAGGATCCCAGGGGGTGGAATTCCTGCCTGCTGAGAACAGCCAACCAAAGGCTGGCAACACTTAATTGCTTAGCAGCACAACTGGGAGGCAGTGGCTGCTGCTGGTACTACACCCACCCAAGGCCTAGGATCCTCACGGACCCAGGCACGGGCGAGTGATGGTGGAAAGGGGGGTCAGGGGGGAGGTGGGTCGGCAGCAAGGACAAAGGGGGTGGCTCTCTTCCCACCCACCCCACATTTCCCAAAGCTGAAGCCTTCGATCAAGCACTAAGTGTCTGACAATGAGGGACTCCAATTGGAGGCTCACAAGCAAACATGCCAGAGTTTGCTTTTCAGACTTTCTACATGGCAAGACCCTGCCTGCCGCTGGGTGAATACCAGCCAATTAATTGCCCGCTTAAGGGCCTTAATTGCATGAGGGGCAGGAAAGCTGTTCACAGGCACTTCCTCCCACTGATTTAATCGGGGCAGTGGCAGGAAGGTGATGGGGTCCCCACCCATCTGGTTAAATGCCTCCCCACCCCTCCACCAAACTCACCAGGGCGAGGGTGTTAAAGTCCGCCCAGGAAGGGAGAAGGAAGGGGAGAATTATTTTAGAGTTAAAATAAATGTTTATCATCCTTTTGAGTTAAGAAATCTTCCTTAATATCTATTTTTTACTCATTAAAATTTGACTTTGACTAAGCCATAATTAAATGTGATGTTTTAGTTGAGGACATCTTTTTTATCGCTATAACAGTCATTTATTCAGACACTTATTGTTGTGAGGTGTTAGCTGTGGTGTAATTCCTAGCACTTTCACCTCTGAGTCAGGAGGCCATGGGTTTAAGTCCTGCTCCAGGACCTGAACACAAAAATTAAGGCTCATCCAGTGCATTACCTGAGCGGGTGCTGTATTGTGTGACGCTCTATTATTTGAATGAGATGTTAAACCAAGCTCTCTCAGGTGGAGGTCAAAAATCCCACCATTTCGAAGAACAGCAGGGGAGTTATCCCGGGCCAATATTTATCTCTCAATCAACATTACAGAAAACAGATTATCTGGTTATTGCACTGCTGTATGGGGGTGCTTGCAATGCACAAATCGGCTGCCACATTTCCTGCATTATAACAGTGACTACACTTCAGAAGTACTTCATTGGCAGTAAAGTGCTTTGAGACGTCCTGTGGTTGTGGAAGGCGCTACACAAATGCAAGTCTTTTTGTTTGCAGGACCTTGCTGTGCATAAATCTACTGCCACGTTTCCCTATGTTACAATAGCGAGTTCACTTCAAAAACGCCTTATTGGCTGTCAAATTTCTTCACAAATTCTCTGCGGTCATGAAAGAACCATATAAATACTAGTACTTTCTATCTTTTCCCTTCTTCCTTGAGAATGAGTGGTTGGGCATTTCCGTAGCCACCTATGGCCATGCGTCTGTGAAATATTATGAGAGTCCCTTGAATATTAACAAGATTTAACCGTGCTGCTCGATTTGATTGAGGTGGTCCCAGCCCATATTGATGGAGCAATCAATGGAATGCTGCAACAGAATGTGTAAAATACAATTCATTCAATGGTGCTGTGAAGTAAGTAAACCAAATGCCATGCAGGAAGATTGGATGGGTGCTATCTGTCAGCAGGAGTGGGATAATTGTGTGTATCTCACTGCTCTCAAGGAGCCATCAAAAAGTAAATTACCTGTATAAAAAAAATGATTGTGATCATTATGATGGCTGGTCATGAGCATAACTGCCGAGTTACAGATCACATGATCAATCCTATCCACCAATGTGATATAAGCCTTCAGAAACCCCAATTCCAGTAACCATCATGAACCTTCACCATTAATATTTTTTGGGCCAAGCCTGCTTAAGTCGCAGCATTTTTCAACACCCAGTAGAAGTCAGATACAAGCATATTGGAAGAATACAAATTGAACTGGAGAATTTCATTACTTAAAGCAGACCAATCACTTTCTGTCCCTGCAGCTTTACTGATAAGCTTGCAGTTGCCAAGTTTAAAAAATAAATGTGCTTCCTAAGATGGATTTGACTGGATCATTTATTTTGAATACCATCATGTCACTGTTGAAAACTTTAACTTTTTTTCTTTGTTGAATAGCCCGGTAGATTTTTTTTTAAAACTTGCAGTAATTCTGGATGAAATGTTCTCTCAAATTTTTCGTGGTAGTAGTAAAATTGGATTTCTATAAAAACCTGACGTTCCTGACTGTTCACACACTCCAACATTAGTGCTGTTGAACTCAGGCTGCAGAGGGCTAGAGCAGCCTGAAAGGAAGTGAGATGGTATCCTTCACAGTGTGTGACAGGTGAGCCCAGTCACAAACCTCTGAGCTTGTTCTCTACCAGGATACATTGCGTAAGATCATATGAAATAAGAGCAAGAGTAGGCCATTCAGCTCATCGAGCCTGCTTTACCATTCAATAAGATCGTGGTGATGTTAAGTCTGCTTTCTTGCTCGTCTGCATAACACTTGACTCCCTTGTCGATCAAACAACTGTCAAACTCAGCATTGAATATAAAAACTAAAAGCTACTGCGGATGCTGGAAATCCAAAACAAAAACAGAATTACCTGGAAAAACTCAGCAGGTCTGGCAGCATCGGTGGAGAAGAAATCAGTTAACGTTTTGAGTCTTCATGACCCTTCGGCAGAACTAAGTATAGTTAGGAGAAAGGTGAAATATAAGCTGGTCTAAGGTGGGGGGGTGGGGGGAGCTGGAAAAATTTATTAATTTTGCTTCCGATCTCCACCCCTCCATCATTTTCACATGGTCCATCTCTGGCACTTCTCTTCCCTTCCTTGACCTCTCTGTCTCAATTTCTGATGATAGACTGTCCACCAATATCCATTACAAGCCTACCGACTCCCACAGCTACCTCGACTACAGCTCCTCACACCCCGCTTCCTGTAAGGACTCCATCCCATTCTCTCAGTTCCTTCGCCTCCGTCGCATCTGTTCTGATGACGCTACCTTCAAAAACAGCTCCTCTGACATGTCCTCCTTCTTCCTTAACCGAGGTTTTCCACCCACGGTCGTTGACAGGGCCTTCAACCGTGTCCGGCCCATACCCCGCGCATCCGCCCTCACGCCTTCTCCTCCTTCCCAGAAACATGATAGGGTCCCCCTTGTCCTCACTTATCACCCTACCAGCCTCCGCATTCAAAGGATCATCCTCCGCCATTTCCGCCAACTCCAGCATGATGCCACCACCAAACACATCTTCCCTTTACCCCCCCTGGCGGCATTCCGTAGGGATCGTTCCCTCCGGGACACCCTGGTCCACTCCTCCATCACCCCCTACTCCTCAACCCCCACCTATGGCACCTCCCCATGCCCACGCAGAAGATGCAACACCTGCCCCTTCACTTCCTCTCTCCTCACCGTCCAAGGGCCCAAACACTCCTTTCAAGTGAAGCAGCATTTCACTTGCATTTCCCCTAACTTAGTCTACTGCATTCGTTGCTCCCGATGCGGTCTCCTCTACATTGGAGAGACCAAACGCAAACTGGGCGACCGCTTTGCAGAACACCTGCGGTCTGTCCGCAAGAAAGATCCAAACCTCCCTGTCACTTGCCATTTTAACACTCCACCCTGTTCTCTTGCCCACATGTCTGTCCTTGGCTTGCTGCATTGTTCCAGTGAAGCCCAACGCAAACTGGAGGAACAGCACCTCATCTTCCGACTAGGCACTTTACAGCCTTCTGGGCTGAATATTGAATTCAACAACTTTAGATCTTAAACTCCCCCTCACCCCATCCCCACCCCGTTTCTCCCCCCTCCCTTTTTTTCAATAATTTATATAGATTCTTCTTTTCCCACCTATTTCCATTATTTTTAAATCTAAAACTAACACTTTGTTAGTCTTTCCACCCCACCCCCACTAGAGCTGTACCTTGAGTATCCTGCCTTCCATTCTTAATTAGCACTTTTCTTAGATAATATCACCACCTTCAACACCTCTTTGATCCTTTTGTCTGTGACATCTTTTGATTATCTGCTCCTATCACTGCTTGCTTATCTCCACAATCATCCCACCCTCTACTTCTCTCTCCCCCCGCCCCCCCACCTTAGACCAGCTTATATTTCGCCTTTCTCCTAACTATACTCAGTTCTGCCGAAGGGTCATGAAGACTCGAAACGTTAACTGATTTCTTCTCCACCGATGCTGCCAGACCTGCTGAGTTTTTCCAGGTAATTCTGTTTTTGTTCAGCATTGAATATACTTGTTAATCCTGGATGTTTCCTGAAGTTAACATGGTTGGAATTCCATCCTCTATTTTAACCTGGTTCCTCATTTATAATGCAAATTTGTGTTTTTTTTTTAAACCAGTTTAAACACAACTATTGTAAAACAAATTGCAAAGAAAGAATGTCCAATGTTGAATGATATGTTAGCCCAAAGAAAATCAATCTCTTTAAAGGAGTGGGAATATTGAAACATCT
The DNA here is from genome assembly GCF_964194155.1 of Cetorhinus maximus. Taxonomy (NCBI): domain Eukaryota; kingdom Metazoa; phylum Chordata; class Chondrichthyes; order Lamniformes; family Cetorhinidae; genus Cetorhinus; species Cetorhinus maximus. The sequence continues at coordinate 38,365,374 of NC_135886.1, read as the reverse complement.
AATTTGTACCCAATCAGAGAACTCTAAACACAATTACAATCCTTTTACAGGCTAATTAGAGAAATGCCTAGAACCATCGAATTTTATTTCTTGTAAAGTATTTGAAGGGAATATCACTTTAGTCCTACTTGATTTGTGAGAAATTCAACAGCAGCCCTCGAAGTGTTCAGATAAAATTGCCATTATCTGTGAAAGCTGAAGAACAGCGTGTGACCTTTTCAGCCTTCGAGCAAGGCAACTAATAAATGGTGACTTTCTATCTGTTCACCAACAGTTATTCAGAAATAGAAATCAAAGGCAAAAAAAAAAAAATGGATTCATAGAAGCGTGGCACCTTTCAAAAGAACAGTTGATAAGGGAAGTTCAACAAGGAAACAAATCAAAATAGAATCAACAGAGGATGCAACAGTGGCCTGCCAAATAATGACTGCTTAAAAAGGCACCAAATCCTTTTCATAATCTGGCTTCTGTGATTTCTCTAATATTTTACCACAAGTACTCCAATAGCACAACTACAGACCAAAGTCACAAACCATGTATTTAATAGGCCATTACAAATCACAGTCTGCAAACTGTGCAGTGCAACTAATAACAGATCTCAGCTGAAGCAAAGCGCATTTGAGCAAGAGGCCTGAAGCTATCTACAGGAAATTAGTATAAGGCCAAATTTAATGTTTGAATGTCAATGGCCCCACTGCTTTCTCCTGACAATAAAATATAATTGTCATTGTATGCTGGCGAGCACAGCTGAGTGCTTGGGTGCATGCTGTCATGTTCAGAAAGACACTGAACCTGCCCAGGGAACAATGGGAAAGCTCGCAGCATTACTCAGGTCTGCGTGGCTTGGTTTCGTTCTATGCAGATGAAATGGTTCCTTAAACTGCCCAGCAAATATTCAAGCTATGCTACCGCAGAGGCTTTGCAAAACAAATCCTCCTCCCACTCCAGTGTACAGGTAGTGCCTGAGAAATATCTACTTGAAGGAAACATTTTTATTTTAACTTCATACATTATGAAGATACAGATGTTTCAGGGAAAAAGGATAAATTATGCTCTTGTGCTCCTGATCACAGCTTTGTCCCATTGTTTGTTCTTTTTCTCTGAAATGTCAATATCTTCAATAATGTACATCATTACCAATGATGCTCTCTCCGCAACCCCTCCAACTTTCCACCTCCTTTACGTCCCTCCTTAAAACCCATTGCAGGGGTGGATAGGGAAGCCATTGCAGGAGATGCTCTGGCTAGCTAAGAGTGGAACCTCACTATTCCAATTCCATTAAGTCGAACGTTGGGGGAAAGACATTGGAAGAGGATGGTGTGATCCCTGTGTCACTGTGCAGTAATGACAAAGAGGGATAATCCTCCATGGTCACAGTCAAGCAGAATACAATTTGTACATTTGATAAGGACAATTAAAAATGCTATATAAGTTGTTGCTTCAGTGCTATAGGAAGTGCAAAATCTTGATTCGAGGGATTCAAACATTAAGCCGGAAAAGGTGAGCATGGATCTAGGATGCATCCATGCATTTAAGGATCTTTAAGCATAACGAACAGTTGGAGAACTAACCAGCTATTGAGCACAGAAGGGTTGATGGTAGGTTGAGGAGGTGATGGGAACAATGGTTTTGAAAAAGGGACGCCGGTGCCTAAGGAGAGAAAACAATGTGTGAATATCAGGAAGAATGGGGGCCATAAAGGGATTTCAGCAGCTAGGGGCTTAATGAGAATGGAACTGGGAGAGTAGGCATTAGGGGGAGAATTTTTGGCTCAGCGAGCGGGGGCAGGGCCGAGGTGTAAAATGATGCGGGGTGATGTCGGGCATGTGTCCTGACGTCACCACGCGTCGTTTAGATTATCAGTTTGGTGGGCGCGCAGCCAAGTCGGCTGCGCACCCACCGAACTGTCAAAGGCCTGTTAAGGCCATTAATACCTAATTAAGGCTATTGAGAAAGCTGCCCGTCCAACCTTAAGGTTGGCGGGCAGGCGAAGAGCCCAGGCAGCCTTCGCATTTTTCATGGAATCTCATCCAATGGGATGAGGTTTAGTGAAGAGTTTATAAATTAAATAAATTTTTTCATTCAAGTTCATTGACATGTCCCAGCTCATGTGACACTGTCACTTGAGGAGACATGTCTCAAATTTTTTTTTCTTTATTAAAATTTTTACAACTTAAAACTTATCTCCCTGAGGCACAGAGGTACCTCAGGGAGATTTCTGCTCTCTTTCTCCTGACTCAGGGATCCGCGCCCGACCCCCGAACAACCCCCGCAATGGGGGGGAGATTTTCTCCTAGGTTTCATGAATGAGATGAGCTTTGAGGTGACTGAGGCAGTTGCAGGTGAAACTAGAGGTTTCAGACCTAGAATATGATAGGAACTGGGGAAGGTTTGGCTAAATGGGCAAGCGGAAATGTGAAATAATGGAGGCAGCTGAATGGGCGGTCTCTATCTTGGTGACTAAGAAATCCATGAGCTCTCAAGCCTGTTAGAGGTGAGGGTACAGGGGAAGGGAGAGAGGAGCTTCGTGAGGTAATCAGTAGTATAGAAAGGGAGTCTTTGCTTTCAGTAGGAATCCTACAGCCGGAGGTGACTTTGGCAGAGGAGCCCGTGATCTGGTCAAACTTGATGAGGTTAGGTCTGATCTGGCAATGGAAATCATCACTGATGCATGTCCCACCAGTTGGACCTCTTAGAAGTCCAGTAACCTGGATCGTGGACTGGCTGTTTTAATAATTGAAATAAGTAATTTTCTATTTTTAAGGTAGCTTCAGGAGAAATAAAGGTAAGTTAATATCATTCAGATGAATTCAAGTTCTGATGAAGGCCACAGTCCAACTTCAACACACTTTTTCCTCTTTAGAGACTCCTTAACCTGCTGTAAATTTCTTTTTAAAAAACCTTAAAATACATGAAGTTAGAAAGTGCTGCTGGAGGACGTGGTGAGAGGGATTTAAGGAGAAGGTTAATCATGGTAAAAAAAAATCCTGCCGCTATCTTTGTCCTCCTGGATGGCAGGGCAATAACGTAGCCCCACCCTCCAACTAATCTAATTGGTTGATACTGACAGCCTTCACTCTCAATCGAAAAGCTGATCAACTTTTCCATCAAAATGCTGCCAAGTTGACACAGCAGTCAAAATGCTGTCAGATTAAAATGTTGATGGTTGAAATTTTTCTGTCACTCATAGACCTGCAACTAGTGGGTGCAAAACAACATTGCAAAGGGTGCTGATGGCATCCTTTGCTGCACCCAAAACTGAACAAATAGACTGGGACATGAGGTTGGAGCACGGACTTATCATGAGGCTAGCCCCTTTCATTTTGAAAAAAATGACTTTTCAACTGTCAACTGACTGGAAATTTTGCAATTTGAAATGAGACAGAACAAACTACTTCAAAATGCAAGGCCACCTTCCAAGGTGAAGATGATAAAAGTAAACACCCTGAGGGGAATGAGAAGAGAGAGACATTTCCTATAATTATTTCCTACAAATGACTTGGATGAAGGGATGGATGTGATGGTTGCCAAATTTGCTGATGACACAAAGATAGGTAGGAGAGTAAGTTGTGAAGAGGACATAAGGAGGCTACAAAAAATATATAGATAGGTTAAGTGAGTGGGCAAAGATCTGGCAAATGGACTGTAATGTGGGAAAATGTGAAATTGCCCATTTTGGCAGGAAGAATAAAAGAGAAGCATATTATCTAAATGGTGAGAGATTACAGAGCTCTAGGTTGTAGAGGAATCTGGGTGTCCTAGTGCATGAATCACAAAAGGCTTGTATGCAGGTACAGCAGGTAATTAGGAAAGCTAACAGAATGTTATAATTAATTGTGAGAGAAATTGAATACAAAAGTATGGAGGTTATGCTTCAGTTGTACAGGGCATTAGTGAGACCACATCTGGAGCACTGTGTACAGTATTGGTCATCTTATTTAAGGAAGAATGTAAATGCATTGGAAGCAGTTCAGAGAAGGTTTACCAGACTAATACCTGGAATGGGTGGGTTGTCTTATGAGGAAAGGTTGGACAGACTAGGCTTGTATCCGCTTGAGTTTAGAAGAGTAAGAGGCGACTTGATTGAAATATATAAGATCCTGAGGGGTCTGGATAGGGTGGATGTGGCGAGGATGTTTCCTCTTGTGGGAGAATCTAGAACTAGGGGACACTGTTTAAGGGGTTGCTCATTTAAAACGGAAATTTGGTGAAATTTTTTCACTCAGGGTTATGTGTCTTTGGAACTCTCTTCCTGAAAAGGTGGTGGAAGCAGAGACTTTGAATATTTTTAAGGCAGAGGTGGATAGATTCTTGAAAAACAAGAGGGTGATAGGTTATCGGCGGTAGGTGGGATGCAGATTTGAGGTTACAATCAGATCAGCGATGATCTTATTAAATGGTGGAGCAGGCTCGAGGGGCTAAATGGCTCCTCCTTGTTTGTTTATTCGTATCCATCAAAACTCATCACTGTCTAAGGAAGTGACATTAAAATGCAAAGTGCTGGACATTGAAACAATGACTGCCACAGACAGACCCACCCAAAGCTCCTTGGGAATACACAATGGGTGTAGTATAACAGGCTAGGCTGCAGTCACTGGAGAGACATTTCAAGGGACACAGGGTGTGTCAGGAAAGTTTTTCAGCAGAGGAAACAGGCTGAAAAAGCTGTGCTCTCTTTCCCTCTCTTTTGAAAAAGTGTGTGTTGCCTGGTTTGAGAAGTCATTGTTACTAGAAATCTACCAGTGACCCAAGATCTTGTAAGAATTGCAACATCTTCTACATCTGACCACATCCATGTAAACAGCTAATCTAAATCGGCCACAACGTTTAAAATCTACGCCTCAAGGAAAATCAAAGGACTCTTAACCACGTATTCTTTTACCTTTTTTATTCGACTCTTAACTTCCCTTCTTTCTGATATGTGTATGTGTGTTTGTGTGTGCGTGCGTATGTATGCATATGTGTGGGGTGGGGGGCAAAACTGCCTGAGGGTCGAATACTTGACATTACATTTTTATTATTTTTCTCTCCTTTTTAGTGGTTAATAAATTTGCTCTTTCTTTAACTCAAGGAAACCTTGTTTGGTTAGCTCCTTATTGCTCACAGCTTAAATAGTTAAATACATTTTGATTTTGAAAATACATATCCTCATGAAGAAGAAAGTTAAACCTTTGTTGTGACCAACCGAGGAGGTTGAATAGAGTGGAGCCAGTTCACTCCTCCTCACCTGATCATGACAGACTGAATTCTAGGGTCTACTTTTTGGTGATGAAATACCATTGACAACCTTTATGACTAATCTCCTCACATTCTAAAGCACTTTCCCTGTTTGATTTCGGATTTGACTAAAGGTGGCAACCCCAGGATAAGAAGGACTTCTGCTCTTGACCCTTCCCCCGTTGAATCACTTGCCCTAAAAGCCTTCACAGGGTTGAAACACGTGAATTTGAGATAACGTTGAGCCACATGCAAAGCCCACAGTACTAGGTTTGTATCAATGTTTCCTCCATATGGAGAATAACAGATAATGGTTGGGGAATGAGTTAAGGCAAGCTGCAACTACCAACCATGTTGGCAGGTGGCAGATAGACAGAACAACTTCCAGACATGGAGACTAGCAAAATAAGCAGGACCTCCTCCTGATGAATACCAGTTGTGGAGACAGGGTGTCTAGGTGGATTGAGGTAAAATCAACCAATTCTTTTTTGAAAATTAAGTTGATCCTATCAATACTCCACTTTGGTACAAATGTAAGATTCTACACAATTTACATTTTAGTCCTGATGAGCTTGGCTAATCCTTGTGCTGAAAGGAAAGAAAAAATATCAATCAGACTGTGCTACACTGTTGTTGATATTGATTCAAAGTGGCTGCAATAATCAAAGTCACTGGCTTTACCTTAGAGGTTGCAAAGTAAGTGCTTCCAAATTGTTTGCAAAAATCAGTAAAATGGATCTGGTGACTCCTGGCAGTTTTGAGGCACCTGACTAATTCTTTGCAACCTATGGGATTGTGTGGAACATGGTGAGATCAGGCCATGTCTACTCAAACTGCAAATCGCTTCGAAATGTGTGCCTTTATATTTTAGCCCTCGGATCTTATGGACTTGATTTGATTTCCTATTATATGAAATACTTTAGCTCTAACAATTTTATTTTCTCTTAAAATAAAACTGGCCCAATGGAGTCAACCTGCATGACCACAATCTTGTCAATGAGAAATTCTCTCGGCATGGCACAATGAGGAAGAATGAGAATTCAGAGCAGTACCCAGCAAAGCAATTTCTACGTCTTTCGATGAAACCTCACATCCAAGATATGGGTTCATTCCACTTTCTAGATGCTTCTTAACAGTACAGCTCAGTTCACAGAGCACAACAATCTGCTCTTTCACATTAACTGTTCCGATAAATCACAGCAAATTCAAATCGTGGATGGCATTGTGTCAACATGGAGGGTTGCTTGTTGAATCATACTGCTTGTCTGTCATAAGTAAGAGGCTTCAGCAGATGTGCACATATTGACCTGATGTAAACAAACTTGGTGGCGCTGGCTCCTTTGTCAACGACATTATCCTTGCAAATTAAGGCAGGTCGTCTGCTTATAACTAGTACCATATTGGTTTGTTTTCTGGTTTAATTAACATTTTCCAACAATTCTAGCAACAATAACTAGTGCCTGAATCTCCCTGATGCCTTATGTATACATAGGGCAAAATTTTTACCTCGGCGGGCAGACGCGCGCCCAACCCGCTCGAGCGTAAAATGAGGCGCGTTGATGTCGGGCACACATGGGAATCAGCAGCAGGCCTGCCGACAATTAGAAGGCCTGTTAAGGCCATTAAAGTCTTAATGAACATATTTTCTGCTTCCCGTCCAAGCTTACGGTCGGCGGGCAGGCGAAAAGACCTCGGGCAGGATGAGGTTTCCAAAAGCAAATAAAAATAAAATTTTAAAAATTTAATTAATAACATGTCCCTGCTCATGTGACAAGAGTCACATGAGGGGACATCTTTGATAACATTTTATGAGCCTTTATTTATTTTCCTGAAAACACGTCATCTCCCTGAGGCAGCTCTGTGCCTCAGGAAGATTTGCAGGTGTGCAGTCGCACGCATGCGCCAAGTTTGCCCTGGCACGCCCCTCCTGCCCGCGGAGGCAGTGCTGAGCACTGCTACTCGTGTTTCACACTGGGTGGACCTTAATTGGCCCACCAGCGTGAAATCGCAGTCCGGCCCCGATCGCGGGCAGTGGTCGGCTTCCTGACCGCCCCCGCCGAGACCACCCAATAAGGACTAAATTCTGCCTATACAGACAATATTAGACACAATTGAACAGACTTTTGTGTGTGTGTGGGGATTTGGTTGGGTATAGGTATCATACCAGTACGAATGAAAAAATGTATTAAAGCAATACTTAAAGTGAACCGGTATTAAAGATGGGTGTACCCTTAAACAATAAGGGAACAGAGATTTAGAAAATCTTCAAGAAGACTTGAAAACCGCCTCAGGCCATTAGTCACCAGGGCCAGGGAGAGAACTCATGGGCCCTGGTGCTTCTCCTGTTTCCAGGCCCCTTAGTCCCCGCACCTCTACCACGCCTTAACCGTTAAGCCCATCGAGTCTGTACCAGTTTTTGCGAAGAGAAATCCAGGCAGTCCTAACACACACACGCACCACTTCCCCCACCCCCACTCCCCGACCCACTCCCTATAATTTTTTTCTCCAAGCTTTTTATCCATTTTCCTTTTAAATACTAATGTGAATCTGTATCCACCACAATATCAGGAAGGGAGTGAATTCCAAATCCTAAACACTCAGTGTAAAAGCTTTTCCTCAAGTCATCCTGGCTCTTTTGCTAATCAGCTGGCCTACTTGTGGCTTCAGACCCACAGCAATGTGGTTGACTCTTACATGCCCTCTGAAATGGCCTAGTAAGCCACTCAGTTGTAACAAAATATTACAGAAAATTGGATAAGGAAATAAATCGGACAGACCACCCAGCATCGACCTAGGCACCGGAAATGACAATGGCAAACTCAGCCCCATAGACCCTGCAAAGTCCTCCTTACTAACATCTGGGGGCTTGTGCCAAAATTGGGAGAGCTGTCTCACAGACAAGTCAAGCAACAGCCTGACATGGACATCCTCACGGAATCATACCTTACAGATAATGCCCCACCGGCAGGGCACACCCACCAGAAGTGGCAGCACAGTGGTATACAGTCAGGAGGGAGTGGCCTGGGAGTCCTCAACATCGACTCCGGACCCCATGCAGTCTCAAAGATCAAACACGGGGAAGAAAATCTGCTGATTACCACATACCTCACGGCACTGCCCCCCACCCCAACCCCAACCCCAACCACACCCCCAGCATCCCCCTCAGCTGATGAATCAGTGCTCCTCCATGTTGAACTTCACTTGTATGAGGGTGGCAAGGTGCAGAATGTATTCTGGGTGGGGGACTTCAATGTCCATCACCAAGAGTGGCTCGGTAGCACCACTACAGACCAAGCTGGTCGAGCCCTAAAGGACATAGCTGCTAGACTAGGTCTCTGGGTTTGCAGCAGGTGGTGAGGGAACCAACAAGAGGGAAAAACATTCTTGACCTCAGCCTTAACAAACTGCCTGGCGCAGATGCATCTATCCATGACAGTATCAGAAGGAGTGACCATCGTACAGTCCTTGTGGAGCTGAAGTCCCATCTTCACATTGAGGACAACTTCCATCATATTGTGTGGCACTACCACCATGCTAAATGGGATAGATTTCAAACAGATCTAGCAACTCAAGACTGCACAATGATGAGGCACTGTGGGCCATCAGCAGCAGCAGAATTATACTCAACCACAATTTGTAATCTCATGGCCTGGCATATCCCCCAGTTTACTATCACCAACATGCCAGGGGATCAATCATGGTTCAATAAAGAGTGCAGGAGGGCAAGCCAGGAGCAGCACTAGGCATAACTAAAAATGAGGTGTCAACCTGGTGAAGCTACAACACAGGACTACTTGTGTGCCAAACAGCATATGCAGCAAATGACAGACAGAGCCAAGTGATTCCACAACTAGCGGATCAGATCTAAGCTCTGCAGTCCTGCCAAGTCCAGTTATGAATGGTGGTGGGCAATTAAACAAATCACTAGGGAGGAGGAGGCTCCACAAATATCCCCATCCTCAATGATGGGGATGCTTAGCACATCAGTGCAAAAGACAAGGCTGAAGCATTTATGATTGCTCATCATCAGCCAGAAGTGCTGAATGGATGATCCATCTTTGCCTCCTCCGGAGGTCCCCAGCATCACAGATGCCAGTTTTCAGCCAAGTCGATTCACTTCAAGTGATATCAAGAAACAGCTGAGGGCACTGGACACTGCAAAGGCTATGGTCCCTGACAATATTCCGGCAATAGTACTGAAGACCTGTGCTCCAGAACTTGCCGTGCCCCTAGCCAAACTGTCCCAGTACAACTACAAAACTGGTATCTTTCCAGCAATGTGGAAAATTGCCCAAGTATGTCCTGTATACAAAAAGCAGGACAAACCGAACCTGAACAATTACCACTAAATAAAAAAAAACTGCTGCTTGACTCTACCTACAGTAGACTCTGTGTTGAGTGTCTTTTAGATACTCCACAACAAGGTAACCATATCATTTTTTGTGCCAGCCTTATGTTGCATGGAGGCTGCAGGTATATTTGCAATAGCTGACACAGCTCTATAGCTGGTTTTCTGATCCCTGGGAAAAGAGTTCCTCATAATCATAGCATGGGTATGAATATGGTTGATGACATCTTGGCAGACAATGCCTATCAGGATATTGCTAATTACTTTAATCTCACTTCTTTCATGGAGTGCCACTGTAAACAAGGCACACTGTGATGGAAATTGTAAGCATTTTGCAAGTTCTGAGCATTTTGCAATATTACCCTCTCTGCTGCTCTCTCTGTTGGGGAGGTGTAAATAAAGTTAGTTCAATAATGGCTGTCAGCTGTGAGTCCACATGATAGTCTTTTCTCAGTGAAATATACAATAGAAAGATGATGACAAGGCTGGGATGGAATTTTTTTTACATTCATTTGAGAAATTAAGGACTGAAGAACATTGTGACATGATTTTAAAACTCCTAGGGCTGAATTTTCTGGTTGGCGGGAGGGCGGACTGAAGTAATGAGCCACATGTCCGAGCGCCATGCGTCCTCCATGGAGAGAGTGGTAGCTCTTGTGGAGAGACTACTCCAGGAGGCCCGTCAGGGCTTCCTGGGGATGTGTTCCGACCAGCAAGCCCTCACATTGGCGTTGACCTCAGCTGGTCAGTGCCAGTGTGGGAGATGGTCTGAGCATCAAGTTTCCCTGCTCGGTGCCCATCCATCTACAGTGAGCAGGGAGGTCCGAAGCAACTTCACGTCGGCGCAGCAGCTGCCTGTCGTCTCTTCGGGCACCTCTCAGGGCGCTCCGGATGAGGGCGGCAGCTCCTCCGCCCCTCTCCCAGTGACCATAGCATCTGGTGAGGCTGCGACGACTGGGGAGATGCCAGCTGTGGAACTGCTGCGGGGCCAGCACAGGTTCCACGGGCCAGAGGACGACCGCCAAGGTCATCGAGGCCAACAGGACAGCAGAGTCAACAGGCTGTCTCAGATGCCACTCCGAGCGATGGGGCAGCACCAAGACATAGCACCCAGAAATGAAAACATAAAGCACCTTAGGCACACCATGGGTTTTTCACTGGTGCTTTTGTGTTGTCCTGAGATGAGGTCTTTATGATTTGTTTGGATTTGTAACACTATTGTCTCTTTTTTGGAATAAGTTGGTTTGCTTGACATATTAAATTCAAACATGTCACCACGGCTGAGGGTGCCTCTTTTCTTCTGCATCTGTATGATTTCGAAAACTGTAATGAGTGCTTTGTTGGACATTCAGCTTTATTAACAAGGCCCTTAGTTACGGTTACTAACCTGGCAGATTTTGCACTTAGGTGTCGAATATCGAGCCTACAGCCCAGGCTTGTCCTGGAGGTCCATCTGTGGTGCGCTAGCTGAGGGTTTGTTGGATTAAAGCATCCCGGGTGTCCCTGCCTCCCTGGAGTATGCCCGGGTCAGCATCTACCCCATCGACATTTCACTGTGCGTGCTCATCCTTGGACTCACTGCTGGAGTCATCATATGCAGCCGCAGACACGGTGTCTACGTCTTCATCGTCCACTGCGTCCCCCTTTTCCAGCGCAAGATTGTGGAGAGCGCAGCATGCAACCACTATCACCAACACACGATCTGCGGGGTACTGCAGTGTGCCCCCTGAGCGGTCCAGGCATTGGAAGTGCTTCTTGAGAAGACCGATAGTTCTCGCTACCACAGCCCTTCTGGAGGCGTGGCTCCTATTGTACCGCTGCTCAGCTTCTGTTCTTGGATAGTGGAGAGGTGTCATGAGCCTCCTTCTGAGGGGATAGCCCTTGTCACCCAGCAGCCATCCATCCAGCCGGGCCGGAGCACTGAAGGGCCCCGGCAGCTGGGAGTGTCTGAGGATGTAGGCGTAGTGGGAGCTGCCTGGGTACTTTGCACAGACTTGTAGAATCAGCATCCTGTGATCACACACTATCCACACGTTCATGGAGTGGAAGCCCTTCCTGTTGACGAAGGCCCCGGGCTCACCTGCTGGCGCCTTGACGGCCACATGTGTACAGTCTATTGCACCCTGGACGCGGGGGAAGCCAGCAATGGCAGCGAAGCCTCTGGCTCGCTGTGTCTGGCTTCCCTGGTCCCAAAGGAAGTGGATGAAGGTCAATGCACACCTGAACAGAGCGTCTGTAACCTGCTTGACACAGGTGTGGACAGCTGATTGGGAGACACCACAAAGATCACCCACCGAGCCCTGGAAGGAGCCAGAGGCATAGAAGTTGAAGGCAGCTGTGACCTTCAGAACCACTGGCATGGGGTGTCCACCCACACAGTTAGAGGAGATCTCAAACCCTATCATCTGACAGATATAGTTGACTGTCTCCCTTGAGAGATGGAACCTCCTTCGGCACTGCACCTCAGACATATTGAGGTAGCTGCTTCGCCGCCTGTATACCCTGGCAGCAGGATAGTGGTGTTTTCTGCGGCCCCTTCCGCCTTGGTCTACCTCTTGGCCCTGCGCCCCTTGTGCCTGCGCCTCTCCTCCCAAAGGTGGCTCCCCTGGAGGCTGAATGTGCACTCCTGGCCTCCTCCCCCTTCTAGCCCTCCCTTCCTCCTCAGAGGAGGTGCCTCCAATGGACAGTTCAGCTCCCATTCCGAGGCTGAGGGAAGGCTTCCTGAAACCTGCAGGCCCAGAAAAGATTCCTCACTGCAGAGTTCTAACCTGAAGGTTGAGAGTCCAGAAAAAGCAGCTGGTGTGCATTGTGAAGTACTGCCGATCACACAGGCAAGTATCAGTAACTGAAAAATAAATATTTAACAGAGCACACTCGCGACCCCAGTGAACCCTCTTATCCTGCCCGTGGATGAGGTTTATACAAACATGTCCTACTCGCCTGCTCGTTGCGCCCATGCGCTGACCCGGAGATCGCACGGGCGCCAAAAAATCAGCATCGATTGAAGACTAAAGGGCCTTAAGTGGCCCGTTAATTAATGGCGGGCGCACGTCGGACGTCATTGTGCGCCTGCCCAACGAAATATCGCGATGGCGCGCGGTGACTTCGGGACGCTCACCCGACATCACCGCGCGTCACTTCACACGCGCACATGCGGGGCCTGCCCCCCAACCCCCGCACGCCAGCGGGAAAATTCTGCCCCTAAAGTTGATTTTGAGGAAGTATGAGCAATTTGATGAATTGCCCCATGTGCTCATTGTATTCAGGTAAACGCAATGAGTCAGCACGGTGCATAATTGACAAAACAGCACTGAAGCCATATTTAAAGGCAGTGGGGGAATTCAACCCTAAAATAAAAGGACTAGTGTAATTACAAACAGAGGTTTCACATTTGGTCTGAAAGCGAATAAAATAGGAGATGAAGATTAAGTAAATATTTTCCTCACCATGATGGGGCCAGCTGCTTTTGAGGTGGTGTCTAACCAATATTGCCCACGAGACCCCAGTACTCTGGCCTATTTTGAAATTAATGAGATTCTGGACTAACATTATGACACAGCTAAGAACGAGATTGCACTGAGAATTGCATTCTTTAAAAGGAAACAGCTACCAGGCGAGACTGTTGCAGATTACATTCTCGAATTAGAGAAACTCTCTTGTAACTGTGGGTATGGCACGAATTTAAAAATTGACCTTAGAGGCACGTTCATAGGAAGCCTAAAAAACAATAAAATCGAGGCCAAGCTTTAGAGCAAAGGCAATAAGCTGACGTGGAACGAAGCCTGTGATGAGACCACAGCCAGGGAAACTGCAGAAAGAGCTAATTGCAAATTACAAGGGAGTTCTTTCCCTAAGCCGGCTGGGGAGTCCCACCAGATTTCAGTGGGCTGTATGCCACGGCAGCCAAGCCCACAGTCTCAGAGTCAGAAATTTAGATGCTACTGTTGCCATGGTAACCACTAACCATTTAAATGCCCCTTTTTCCAGTCAAAGTACCATGCCTGTGAAAAAGTCAGTCACATCCAGATGGCCTGCAGGGGTAAAGTAAACCATGGTGCCCCAAGTATTGGTAAAGCTCCAGGTCACAGCCATGTACCAGGTCACATTTGTGGTAGATCTGAATCTAGTTCAGGGCTGGAAATCCTCGAATGCACATATGATAGATATGGAAACAGCAGTTGAGGTTATCGGAGCAGGAGGATCAAAGTAGTACTCAGTCAGAGAGCAAGATAAACAGCACATGGAAGATGAGAGTAATCGGGCTGATGGTAAAATTCCAGTACCAACATTAGAATGAAAGTCGGAGATTCAGAACTTAGCTTTCATCCTTGATGCAGCTGCAGCAGCATTTGTTATCTCAGGAGAGTACAAGAATTCTCTAGATCACGTTCCCTTACACAAAACTGGTGTGAAACTGACTAGTTATTCCAACAACAGTATTCCAGTGTTAGGTCAAGTTAGTGTTAGAGTGGAATATGATGATACATTCTATTAATTGCCATTGGTATTAGTAGGAGGAAACAAAGTTTCCCTGATGGGAAGGAACTGGCTTAAGAAAATATGGTTAAACTGGGCTGAGTTATTTACAGTCAGGATCAGTAAGGGTATATCTGACATTGAGAAAGTGCTAAGAATGCACTAGGTGAAGGTGAGATTTTGCAAGGCTAGACCAGTGAGGCAGAGTTAAAAGCAGCGAGTAAAGAGCTGACTACATTAGAAAGAACATGGTCAAATACAAGAAAACTGGGAATGACATGTCAATTTTTTCTGAAGTGGAAGGGAAAGAGTAATTAGTTTTGGTCGAAAGCTATAGCAAGTAGATAAATGTTGAGCCTACCCCCCCAGACCACAGCCAGGGATGTTGGTATCAGATAACAGTCCACAGTTTTTGTCAGAAGAGTTTGAAATGTTTCTGAGTAAGAATGGAGTCAAACACACTCTACCATATCACCACCATATTACCTAGCATCACATGGTGCTGCAGAAAGAAGTGTACAGATTGTGAAGATGCCTTAGCAGATGTATTTGCTAGGTGAAAGCTGGGTGATAATTTCCATGTTTCACTTCAATACAGGCTAGACAATTTTTTGTTCTCAGTAGTCTACAACACCTTATGAAGGCAAGGTTTAGTTTGCTTAATTCTGACGACAATAGTAAATTAAGAGAAATAGCAAAGTAAGAGCAAAGCAAGGCAAAGTGAAGATGAGTTATGATACATGAGGTCAGAAAGTCACTGTAAAAGATCACTGACGTGATAGGGAGAAGTATGTGACTAGAGTATTGTAAAGAGACTACGTGAATTCACAAGTCTAGTGAAGATTCACAAGAGACTCAGTGCCATGCAGGTCATTTGCTCGAAAGAGGAAACCTGACAAAGGGAGAGCATGAGAAACCTCATATGGTCCAAATTCCTCCTACAACCCAAAGTGAAAGTCAGGAAGAAATTGACAGGCAAAATGAAACTGAAATTCTGCCAGTATCACAAAATCAACTGGTGGAGAAAACTAAGTCAGGATCTTTGATTAAGACAAATTAATCAATGTCACAGTCCCAACCATTAATTGGGATGGTCGTCAAAGTCAAAGTTCAGATTTGACACAGTCAGATATGTTGAAAGAGCAGAGTCAAGCTAATGGAAATGGAAGGTGATACGCAGACAGAAAGAGGAAGGAGCCAGAAAGGTTAATTGAAAGTATGTAGGAAGAAGAAATAAATTGGTCTTTTCATTAGTTCTTGTCAAATAATGATATTTTTGTTAAAACTTATTAGTGTTAAGGAAAAACACTTCTCTTACATGTAGATTATTCTTTTGGTAGCAGTCATTTATGTTATAGTTGTGATTATAATAAAAACAAATATGCAACCCAACCTGTCAAATTTTCAGGTATTGTTGATGTTGGTTTAGTCATATTGCATTGTGGGAACTTATGTACATGTACCATTTTACACTTCAATGTATACATTGTTTATTTAAGTGGGAAGGAAGTATGGTATATTGCAAGATCTGGACTTGTTATATTGCCCTCTTTGCTGCCCTCTCTGTTGGGGAGATGCAAATAAAGTTAGTTCAAAAAATGGTTGCCTGTTGTGAGTCCACATGTTAATCATTTCTTAGTGCAGAGAACAGAAATAAAACAAGGCAGTGTAAAATGGGCAACCGATTCGCTATTGCCAATTTTACACTAGTCAAAACTATCACTAGTGAGTAAATGGCAACTTGGTGAATCAGTGAAACAAACTTCTCAAATGCACAGTACCAGGTATGGAATTGGTTCTAAAATAAAACGGAAAATGCTGGAAAAATGCAGCGGGTCTGGCAGCAACTGTGGAGGGAGAAAGAGGAGAGACGTTTCCCCTCGCTTGGTGGGGGGTGGACCCGATTGCCACCCCTAGTCGGGTCTGCGCTGCCATTTCGTGTGGGCGGGCCAATTAAGGCCCGCCTAGCATGACGCGTGCCCGGAAACGCTGTGCGCTCCCTGTGTGGGTTGGGGGGGGGGGGGGGGTGCGTGTTTCACATGCGCGTGAAAGAGCACAGAAGTCTCTCTGAAGTCTCCTCAGGGAGATAAGTTTTAAGTTTTAAAAATTTTAATAAAGAAAAAAAAATTAAGGCATGTCCAACCTTAATGGATGGGCTGCTTTCTCAATAGCCTTGATTAGTTAATTAATGGCCTTAACAGGCCTTTGACAGTTCGGCAGGCGCGCAGCCGACTCGGCTGCATGCCTGCCGGACTGAAACTCTAAATGTCACCCCGCATCATTTTACGCCTCGATGAGCCCACGCTTGCCAAGTCGAAAATTCTCCCAAGTTAAAGTTTCAAGTCCGTATGACTCTTCATACAGACTCAAAACGTTAACTCTGTTTCTCTCTCCACAGATGCTGCCAGACCTGCTGAGTTTTTCCAGCATTTTCTGTTTTTATTTCAGATTTCCAGCATCCGCAGTATTTTGCTTTTATATAAATGGAATTGGTTCTGTTCGAGGAAAATTGTGACAGACGTTTGCTGAATAAGGACAACCAAGCGATAACTGAACTGAAATGGTCTGGTGTATAATTTATTCACATGAATCACTCAGTATTAAACGGAGTAGTTTCAAACTGACAATTGATTGCTAATTAAAATTATAATGTTTAAAGATTTCAAACAGAAATATTTATTCCTTTCTTGGTTGTTCTCAGTGGAAAGTTCCACTCACAATTGACATTCAACTAAGCTTCTTGCAAGGACTGTCCAGAATGATTGATCTTAGAGCAGTGTATTTTACAATCTGTGAAGGGCTAATTTACACTTCGAGAGCAGAAACTCTCAGCGCTCTGAGTATTGGAAAACAAAATTCAGCCTCTCAGTTTTATTATTAAGCACTGGAAGGACACAACTTGTGTCACTTCCACCCTTGGCAGATCAGAGGAGACTTGCTACAAGTACCAAGTAGAATGGCCACAGATTTGTTCGGTAATATTTACAAAGATCGATTCCAAAGTAAGAAATGTTCAAACTGGTCTTATGAAAACCTGTTAAAATAAATGGATTTTGGGACTGTACACACTCCTGATTTTAACCTGTTGGCTCCACTAACAAGATTGGAGATGTATATAGGGGATAGCTCCCTCAAATTTAAAGAATGTAGTATTTGTTATTAAATTCAGCTGATAAACTAGAAGAAAAACTTCAGAGATTCAAAACTTGTGCTGTTTACTAAATAACTATTTAACTAGATTACATGCAATTGTTTATAATGCAAGCAACTCCAGGGGCAGAATATTGTCGTCGGTGTGTGGAGGCAGGCCAGACACGATAACGTGTAAAATGACGCGCGATGACATCGGGCGTGCGTCCCGATATCATCGTGCGTCATTTCGATATTTCGTTCGGCGGGCACGTGCTGCGCCGGAGGCTGCTGCACGCCCACCGAGCTGTCAAGGGTCTATTAAGGCCATTAAAAAAACAATTAAAGTGAATAACAATGCTGACCGTCCAACCTTAAGGTTGGCGGGCAGGCAAAGAGCCCAAGCAGCCTTTGCGTTTTTCAGGAAACCTCATCCACGGGCGGGATGAGCTTTCCTGAAGCTTGTATAAAATAAGTGAATAAATTTTATTGACTTCACAAACGTGTCCCAGCTCATGTGACACTGTCACACGAGGGGACATGTGTAAATAATTTTTTACTTCATTACTTAAAAATTTTTATTATGTACTTAATCTCCGCGAGGCAGCTCCGTGCCTCAGGGAGGCTGCTCCACTCTTTCGCGCCTGACTTTCCCTCCTCCCCCACAGGTAGTGCTGAGCGCTACCGGTTGTGCGTTACACTGGGCAGGCCTTAATAGGCGGTGCGCAGCCGATCGCGATTGGCTCTGCGCCTGCCTCCGCTCGCTCCCGCCCAGTCCGCCCGACATAGGCAATATTCAGCCCAATGTGAATGTTTAAAACATATTGCATAATGCAGTGAACATATGAAAGCATTTTTCAGTGTTACAGTGACTCATCTGAGTTTACTTTACAAATTGGTTTCTAGAGGTAAACTGTAATAGTTAAACAATATTCAGAATTAAATTACTGAATTTGGAATTTATTTGGCATTTGGAGATGATGTTGTTTCAATCATGAACTATTTGATCTAAGCTCTTGCTTGGTGTTAATTCTGTGTTCAGTGGCTTATCATAAAACATCTTTTGAACTGTGAAATCTAGAAACACTGCAAGTACTCAGTTTGAATTAATAAGCAGCCTAGCCTACATTTTAAACAGTAAATAACTGTCATGTTTCAGGATTTTTATCTATTTAGTGATCAAAGGAATTCACTGGAATTTATGTTAAAATATTACTATGAAATTAATTGCAGTTCACTAGAGATTAAATTCATAGAGCAGCCAGATGCTGAAGAAAGTGGATTGGCTTTAGATGAAACAATTTCTCAAGTGTCACCTTCCTCATTTTATTTCAGTTTGATTAGTATGCCAGCAAGGGCAGTGTGGCATATTTATTATTTTCTTTGTGATGAGGAGTGTTATGGAATTAAGGTAAAACAAAAGCACTACAAATACAACTCAATTTAACAATCATGGTAGGACTAATAATCAATTGGTTGATTATAATCAATTGATATAATAAATATAATAGAGGGCTTCATCCCTCTTAAGTATTATTCAGTTTAAACTTTTGGAAGGTTGGGGACGCACATGGGGCACATGTAGAATTATATTATCTAATTTACATAACCATGTTATCTTCTGCCACTACAATAGAACAGGAAGTTGGTGCCACTGATGTCATCACTGTGAACCTGGAACAGGAAGTTGGCACCCACTGCGTCCATAGGCACATGCGTAATGTTACTGACATCATCATTGAATGCCTATTGTCCATTGAACGCTCGCCCCTATACACAAGGTCTGAATACTTCACTACTTCTATCTTAAATGTATATACAAGTTTTAAACAAATTGCACTTTCCGCATTACAATTAGTTCCATTTCAGTGTTCTTTGATGCAGGTAGCTACCTGTGGCATCACTGGCAGTGACGTCACAGGCACTGCAGCTGGATGTGCAGTGAGTGCGCCCCATGCAGTTGTGGTGGCAGCAAATGCAATCTTATATGACTATGACAAGGTTTTCCATTACTAGAATCTGGTTCACACGGTCAAAGGACCACATATTGGACAGTAAAAGTAAGTAAGCTGCGTCTGTTTACAACGTAAATAGACTGGACCAGATTTTTGATTGGACCTCTTAGAGGGCAAGATATACCCAACAGTTATTCTGCAATACGTAATTTTATCCTGCCTGCTGTAGAGTTAATTAATGTCCTCTGCAATGTGTAGTTTAAACCAGTCATTGTCACTTACAGTGCCGAGTTCAGACAAGGCACAATGTTAATACTACTGCTTTCAGAGAACATACAGCACTCACTTTCTCAGGTTAAGATCACGCATGGTGCTCACACTGCCAATTTTCTGAGAAGCCACAGAGGTCATACTACTGGGGCAGTATTTTTCCCTTTACGGGTGGGCTCGGTGGGGGTGGTCGGGAAGCCGACCGCCGCTCACAATCGAGGCCGGAAGGCGATTTCATGCTGGCGGGCCAATGAAGGCCTGCCCAGCATGAAACGCAAGCATCAGTGCTCAGTGCTGCCTGTGCTGGGGGGTGGGGGAGAGGAGGGCAAGCACGAACTTCGTGCATGCTCGCGAGTGCATGCTTGAGAATCTCGGGTGCAGAGCTGCCTCAGGGAGATGAAGAGTTTTCAAAAAAAAATAAAGAATTGCAAAATGTTATAAAACATGGCCCGTCATGTGATTCTGTCACATGAGCAGGGACACGTTATTAATTAAATTCTAAAATTTTTATTTCATTTTTATTTACTTTTGGAAACCTCATCCCGCCCGTGCATGAGGTTTCCTAAAAAGCGCAAAGGCTATTTGTGCCTTTTCACCTGCTCGCCAACCATAAGGTTGGATTGGCAGCGAAAAATGTACGTTAATTGAGATGTTAATAGCCTTAGCAGGCCTTTTAATTGTCAGCGGGCAAGCTGCCGATTCCCGCATGCATCCGCCGACTGAAATGTCGCGCGACTGCACGTTGACATAGGGACACTCGCCCGACGTCAATTTACGCTCGAGCAGGTTGGGTGTGCGCCCGCCCGCTGAGGTAAAGATTTTGCCCCTGATTTCAGGGTACGCACTGCAACATCGGACATGTTTATATGGCTTCAGTGGGGCCATGGGGTAGTGTTCAGGCTCAACCAGACAGCAATTACAGATGTGAGGGTAAACTCCTGCTTGTAAGGGGTATGGAGCTGCTTAGAGGAGAGGCTGGTGAGATTGAACTTGAAAGTACATCTGGTGCAAACTTCAAAGTTGTCCCAACTGGCAATCCTGTGCATCTAATGTTTAGATTGTGTCTTGGTTCAATGAAACCCCTATGAACGTGGGACAATTAGTTTTTACTTTTATTTTTAGCATTAAATCTACTCAAACGTTAAGAATATTTTTACTGTTGCTGTATAGTATTGCAGCTAAACTTCAATTCTTTAGAGAAATGTAAATACTGTGGTGGTTAAATTGGATAATGCCTGAAAACGGGCACAGGGATTGTAGTGTGCAACAAACTCGCTACAGTTAATTAAAATGCAGGCACCGTTTTAACTGCGTGTTGCCTGCACATTTCCATGATTAATGCATGCAGCCAGCACTCCATGTGCTGTTAATTAGCTGCATGCATCAGCAGGGAAAATAATGTTACTGAACAGCACTACTTAAAGCTAGCCTGTACCTTTAAAAGGGAGGTTGATTGTAGCCGGTGGTGGTGCTGAGATCATTTTCAACATGTGCTGAGAAAGAAACCACAATGGCAGACCATGGGAGAAAGCCTGAATCAAGGCTTTTGGATGCTGCACTAAGGTCTTGCTGGGAGAGGTGGAAAGATGGATATTTGTTCTGTATTCTCGGGTAATGGGAGGGCCTCCAGACACATGCACAGAAGGCAAGAGATAGTGGAGGAGGTCGATGCGCGCAGTGTAGCCCCAAGGAGTTGGTGCAGTGCAGGAAGAAGTCTAATGACCTCATATGAGTTATAAAGGTCAATGAGTGCATTTTCAAATGCTATATCCTACCAACTGCATCACTAGCCTTATCCACTGCTCAATCATTACACTCCCATCACTGACCTATCAACATCCCTGTCAATCAGGGCTCATGCCTAACATTCATAGGCTTTACCTGCATCTCCTACCTGGCACTGTTACAAGCCTCACACCCACATTTCACAGCTAGCACAAACTGCCATCTATTCAACCACGGCAGCCACATCACCCAAACATATTGTATGACACTCACTGATACACTTCTCTCTTTCTTTCAGCAGGTGGCATACATCTGGAGGGAGCAGGAATTAATGAGGGTGATGAGTTGGGGTGGGCTTGGGGTGGGGGGACAGGCAATGCTTGCATGTTTTAATATCCATGGTGGAGCTAGTGCTGGCCATTATAGGAAAGGCCATTGCTGCCCCTGTGGCCATCAGTGGACTGAAGCCATTGAGGATGAAGATACCTAAATACTTAATCCTCCTTCTCCCATCTCACTTCCCCTTCATCACTCAATCGCTTCTGAATTACAAACTAAAGATGGTGTAAACATGCACCTTTTACTTTCTCCTCTCCCCTCACCACAACCTAGTCCTCGTCCCTTTTACATTTCAGGTATTCACAAACTGGAACCTGTTCAGGCTGTAAAGGAAGAGCCAGAAGAAAATGAGGATGAAAGGACACCGACATTCAATTTCATAGTTACAGCCACCAGTTCAGAAACTGACATTGCACATCATTTAGAGAATAGTGTGAAGGTGGGATCTGTACATGATGTGGCATAAGGCACAAATGTGCTGGAGCCAGGACTTGGGGAAAGGAAAGCGTGGATGCCAACTCACCAGACTAGTTCTGCTACAGAGAACTCAAACGAGGACTTTGATGGGGCAGGTTATAGAAGAAGGTCGATGGGTGTATGTACTTAAATGCTTGGTGAACTGGGAAGGCTGCCAGAAAACCTGCATCAAGGAGCATGGAGGAGTTTAGCACCAACCAGACACGTGGTTTTGTGTAGAGCTTGGAGCCCATCTTTTCCAACATAGAATGGCTGGTCATTTCCATTAACATGTGAAGCCAACCATGATGCTGCATTGGATGGTTTATGTCAGCTCCTACTGCAGTGCAAGCTGCATCCACATAGCTTCTGTTGGAAGTTCATACTGCTGTCATGCAAACTCAGCTTTCTGGCATGGATGACCAGGCTACTGCCATCATGTGCCTAGATATCATTGTGCAAGGGGACTTCCGAGGTGTCACAGCACACCAGCAATACGTTCTCCTACAGCTCTGCTCCCTAAAGACCCATCTGCAGATAAGCCTCCTGCTAAGAGCCCTTCTCCCCCTGCTACTCCCTATTCTAACAGCTTGTCCTGCTTTGTGTGGCCTCTGCTTATTCTCCCATTCATGCCCAATCCCAAGAGGAACCACTACAAGACCACCCATGTCTGGAAGCAACTGATATGTACAGAAGCCTTTAAGTTACCAAATTAAGCATCTGAACACTAGTCTGACCATTCTATGCATACTTATAAAACTTCTAATAGGTATGGAAAACACTCTCAATACATAAAATAGCAACGGCAGTCAGAAGAAGTACCCCAGCAACTAACCTGTAGGTAGTTGCTAATCCCTTTACATAGCAGCAGTCCTTCATGCCTTTAGGCTCTGTGTGAGGTTAAGGGTGGGTGTAGACTGGAGTGCAGAGCTCTAAACTAGCAGGACTGGCATCAAATCAGTGTTTTGATGATGTCATGATCTGCCAATTCTTTGGTGATCAGGTGTACATGCGCTAAAACCTTTACAAAAATGATATCTGGTGCACTTCCGATCGGAAGTGAACACGTGCATTGTGGACCACATTTTAGTAGTTTAAAAGGCCACATAAATCCCCCAAAAAGGATGCTACAGAACTCGATTTCATGCTATACATGTTTTCCTCTTCTCCTTCCATATTCTCTTATTTAATTTTTACTTTTCATTTTCACACCCCATTCTTACCCTTTTTTATTTCTAAAGTTTAGAAAGAAAAACTTGCATTTATATTACGCTTTTCACAACCACTGGATGTCTTAGAGGACCTTACAGCCAGTGAAGTGATTTTGAAGTTGTCACTGTTGTAATGTAGGAAACACTGAAGCAATATGCACTCAGCAAACTCTCACAAACAGCAATGTGATAATGACCAGAGATGTTGGTTGAGGGATAAATAGAGCTCAGGACACAGGGATAACATCCCTACTTTTCTTCAAAGTAGTGCCATGGGATCTTTTACATTCACTTGAGCAGGCAGATGGGGCCTCAGTTTAACATCTCATCAGAAAACTGCACCTCTGACAATGCAGTGTTCCCTCTGCACTGCACTGGAGTGTCAGCCTAGGTTTTTAGCACTCAAGCCCTGAAGTGGGACTTGAGCCCGGAACTTTGTGGCTCAGAGGCAAGCGTGTTGCTAGCAACTGAGCCACAAATGATACTAAACCTAATTCACTTCATTTCTCACCTTCCTGCTACTGTTATCTATTTCAGAGTGACAAGTATCTTGGTAATTGGTAATTAGCCATAGTCCACAAAGTACCATAGGCATCTCTCTCCATTAGAGAGCGACAATTGGGTATATAGCCTGAGAGGCACCAATCCACATCAAGTGTGGGACGAGGCAAGCCTCCATGAGTTACCACAGCCAGTATGGGAATTGAATGTTTGCTGTTGGAGTAATTCTGCACCACATTCAAGCCATCTAATCAACTGAGGTAATCAAACCCCACTTCCTTTTATATTTGAAAACCAGTTTTATTGTTTTTTTTCCACTATAGTAAGAAGGTTACTATGGCTGTCGTGTATATCATGTAAAAAGCAGGATGTAGCAGCCTCCCCAGCACCGCAACGATGGCCTGCTGAGTTAGCCCAACCATAATGCTTCTCAGGTTCAATTTGTGGGTTGACTTCAAAGATTTGAATTTATCAACAGCATAAATTAATATATTAATCCATGAACCAATGTTCCACATCTTTGGTTTTGTCAGCTTTAAATTCAGAATTAATGCTTATTTAGATCTCATAATTACAAATCCATACTACAGTACGTGGATCTTGAAACATTTTGCCTTTTTCTTAATTATAAAAAGTAATTGTGATCTCATTAAGATGGCTTCCAATCACTAGGATTCACTTTATTAATAGAATAAGCTATACTCTAGTAATGCATTTTTTTCTACTTGTTCATCTTGCCCATTTATTACATTATCATTTGGGACAATGAAACCATCTTTCTCATTGGGAGAAAAAGAGCTTTTGCAATCAGTACCGTTCTACCAGGCTCACTATCAGAGAGGTACACCTGTGCCTGTCAAGTTGCAGTTCATCACTGACATAAGGCTCCTAGTTAATGGTATCTTGAAAAAGGGTTTTCACTTTTGCAAATAATTAGTTTTCTTTCAATGCTTCAAAAAATTTTCTACTGTATTTATAAATTTACTTTACTATTTATCCAGTCATAGGTACATAGTTTCATGTATACTATGCTATATTTTTGTGTTATACTTCAAATATCACTTTATGTTTGGTTAGAATTCTAAAAACAGATCTCAATGTAATTGATCTCCATTCTGTTCATTCTCACATTTCTAACTTAACACTTAACATCCCCATTCCACTACATTTATTTATTTTGATTTCTATCAGCGTCTCCTCTTTTTTAATCCTCGTGTCTTAGTTTCTAATTTATTTGTTTTTCTTTAGATTTTTTCATCCTTCCATCCCTATTCCTTTACTTTTTCCTTCCCACGGTTAATAGCATTTCCTCCCTTTGAAGCCGCATCCTTCTCAGCTTCATCGTTTGATTCTTTCAGCTACAATAAATGAAGAACATATGAATCAAAAACATAGAAACCCATACACAAATATTACTAGGAAAAGGGATTCTATTTTCACACATCACACCCCTTTGCCATTTTAGCAGTGTATCTGCAAAATCACCAGCTTCAACACCCACGGGAACTTTTTAAAAATTCATTCATGGGATGTGGGCTTCGCTGGCTGGCTTTGTTGCCCATCCCTAATTGCCCTCGAGAAGATGCTGGTGAGCTGCCTTCTTGAACCGCTGCAGACCATGTGGTTTAGGTAGACTCACAGTGCTGTTAAGAAGGGTGTTCCAGGATTTTGACCCAGCAACAGTGAAAAAATGGCAATACAGTTCCAAATCAGGATGGTGTGTGGCTTGGAGGGGAACTTGCAGGTGGTGGTGTTCCCATGCATCTTCTGCCCTTATCCTTCTAGGTGGTAGAGGTTGGGGGTTTGGAAGGGGCCACATTGCGTTGCCCCTCCATATGGCCCCCGGACAGTTTGTTGAGAATGCCAGTAGGGCGGGTCAGTGAGTTTGAAGGTGATAAACTTGTGTTTGCGGGAGAAAGCTCCTCCAATCACAGCCTGTTCCTTTCCTGCATTTGCTGCTGATAGGTTCACTGTTGAACTTATCAGCAGCAAACATGGAAGAGAAGTAGGTTGTGATTGGAGGAACAGCGAACACTGGCAACTCTGGAGCGCACGTGTGGCCTCTGCACATCACGCCTTCCCCTTCTGCTTACAGTGCGCTGAACCAGTTCTCAGCGCAGCCGTCAGTGGGCACCTGCGTTCGGCTGCTGCTCTCTCTCGCTCACTAAATCAGCTGTGGGGTCGGGGGAGTTGCGATCAGAGTGGATGACACTCTCCCCTGCCTCTCACCCCCCTCCAACCCCTCTCTCTCGCACACACTCAACCCTCCCTCTCAACCTCCCAGTCTCAGGGTTCTCATTCACCCTCACCCCCACACACCAACACGCACTCCCACACACTCTCACTGTGGTGAGATAGAGTAACTGAACACCCTGAAACTGGGAGTGAGCTGGACATACACACACTCACCCTTTCACACTCGCATGGTCATCTTAATTTTTAAAAAATGAGTAATAAATAATCAATTTGTTGTGATTTCTTTTTGCTCAGCAAGTTGTTTCTTTTAATAGATCAGCTTTTTTTTTTGAAATTCATGTTTAATGTTGTGCCAAAGTTTATCTTTCAGAAATTTGCTTACCGATCCCGAGTGTGAGAAAAATTGAAATGTGCCCCCAACCATGCGAAAAGGTTGGACCAGCCTGTTGTAGATGGCACACACTGCTGCCACTGTGCACCGATGGTGGAGGAAGTGAATGTTTAACATGGTGGATGTGGTGCCAATCAAGTGGGCTGCTTTGTCCTGGAAGTTGTCGAGTCTCTTGAGTGTTGTGGGAGCTGCACTCATCTAGACAAGTAGAGAGTTTTCCATCACACTCCTGACTTGTGGCTTGTAGATGGTGGACTGGCTTTGGGAAGTCAGGAGG
This sequence comes from Cetorhinus maximus, assembly GCF_964194155.1. Classification (NCBI taxonomy): domain Eukaryota; kingdom Metazoa; phylum Chordata; class Chondrichthyes; order Lamniformes; family Cetorhinidae; genus Cetorhinus; species Cetorhinus maximus. The sequence continues at coordinate 38,338,883 of NC_135886.1, read as the reverse complement.
TGAGTTAGTCACTGATAACTTCTGAGCTTCTGGCCTGCTCTTGTAGTCACAGTATTTATATGTTTGGACCAGTTCAGTTTCTGGTTAATGGTAACCCCCAGGGTGTTGATAGTGGGGGATTCAGCGATGGTAATGCCATTGAATGTCAAGGGGAAGCGCTTGGATTCTCTATTTTTGAAGATGGTCATTGCCTGATACTTGTGTGGTGTGAATGTTACTTGCCACTTATTCGCCCAAGCCTGAATATTGTCCAGGTCATGCTGCATAAGGATATGGATTGCTTCACGATCTGAGGAGTTGTGAATGGTACTGAATATTGTGCATCATCTGTGAACATTCCCACTTCTGACCTTATGATGGAGGGAAGGTCATTGATGAAACAACTGAAGGACACTACCCTGAGGAACTCCTGCAGTGATGCCCCAGCATTGAGATGATTGACCAAGAGCCACAGCCATCTTCTTTTGCACTGGGTATGACTCCAACCAGTGGAAATTTCCCCCCGATTCCCATTGACTTTAGTTTTGCTAGGGCTCATTGATGCTACACTTGGTCAAATGCTGCCTTGATGTCAAGGGCAGTCACTCTCATCTCACCTCGGGAGTTCAGCTCTTTAGCCTATGTTTGAACCAAGGTTGTAATGAGGTCAGGAACTGAGTGTCCCTGGCAGAACCCAAACTAAGCATCTGTGAGCAGGTTATTTCTGGGTAAATGCCACTTGATAGCACTGTTGATGACACTTTCCATCACTTTGGTAATGCTTGGGAGTAGGCTGATGGGGTGGTAATTGGCCGGGTTGGATTTGTCCTGCTATGGTAGCATTCTTAGGGTAACAGCCAAACCCTAAAGAAACACATCTAGACCCAAACTCAAGATGAAACATGGTGTTAACAGGCAGAGCATAGCGACCCAGAAAAGCTCCAAGAGGAGACTGAAGACCTGAAAGACCTACAAATCCTGGAAAAAGGACAAGAAGAGAAAAGATTGAAGACTCACCTGAGTGCAGAAATCCTGCATGTTGCAGATTGCAAGCAGGCACACAGACCTTGAGTCCAGACAGCAGTGAGTACAGATCACAATCTACCTGCCAAACTACTGAAGCTGCAACAGATCCAGAGCTTAGGGTAAGCACAGAGTCTACATTGCCACACCTAGAGCCATTCCAAATGCTTGCAACAGACTCAACACTGGGACAACTGGAAGAAGAGATTGTCCAGATACAGAACATCTTCAGGTTTGCGCAAGAAGGATCAGGTCAGTACTTTACTCTACGCAGTAGGGTCTATAGCAGATGATGTTATTGCAAGATATGGCATCAATGAGGCTTTGAGCCCATATGAGGAAGTCCTCCAGGCATTCAATTCATACTTCAGTGTTCAAAGAATTTTTATTACTGAGTCAGCAAAATTTAATAAGAGAAGGCAAAAACTGAGCAAATCCACAGATTGATTTATAAATGATCTGCATAGGCTCATGAAGAATTGCAACTATGGGATCCTCAGAGATGAATTAATACATGATCATTTAGTAGTTAGGTTCTTAGATGAAGCCCTATCAGATCTTTTGCAAATGAGAGAATATTTAACTCTCACAAAGGCAGTACAAATAGCATGACAGATTGAGCTGAGAAATTAAACAGAGCTATTGTTTGTGGGGAAAGTGACATCCCTTGGAAAAAATGGGCAAAGCCAATCAATATGTTGGGCAAAAAAGAGAAAGCACAGTGAAGCAAAAGCCCACAAAATTGTGAAGAAGCGTGCTACCGCCATCTTGAGATGCTCTTGGTGTGTCAGGAAAACCCTACACAAGCGGGAAGAATGCCCAGCAGGGGAAGCTGAGTGCCACAGCTGTGGAAAGTTAGGACATTTTTAAAATAGTCTGTAGATTCAAAGTTCCTACAGCTCATAGGAAGAAAGAGATAAGAAAGAAATCAAGTAAAATCCAAGAAGTGGAAGAGCCACAGAAAAAAAACCAAATAATCTTTTTAGGAGCAGTTAATGAAACAGAAAATAATAATTGGAGCATTAAATTAGAAGTTGATGGTATTTCAGTATTATCTGAAGTAAAATGGCTTAAAAATATCATATTACAGATATCCTCCATCCAGTTGCAAGGTCCAGGAGAGACAACACTAAAAGTAATAGGCCAATGCTTGGCAAGTTTAAGACAGAAGGATAAATAAATTATTGAATCTCTGTACATTATACAGAACCAAGAGTCAGCATTTTTGAATAGGAAAGCATGCCTGCAGTTGAGGCTGATTTACAAGGTTGATGAAATTGCAGATGAGCAGTACAGTAATGTATTTAGAAATGAATTTCCATCCCTATTTTCAGGCTTAGCAAAGCTGAAGGCAGAATATCATGTAGCCCTAAAGGCAGATGCTAAGCCTATATGTCTCTTCACAGTGAGGAAGATTCATCACCCACTCTTAGACAAAGTCAAAGTGAGACTGAACACACATTACAACAAGGGGTCATTTCTCCAGTAACCATAGCGACAAAGTGATATTCTGGAATGGTCACAGTACCAAAGCCTAATGGTTCACTTAGAATCTGCGTGGACTTGACTCAATTAAACCAGTCAGTAGCACACAAGATCCACCCAATGGCACCAGTGGATGAAAGTCTTGCCAAATTAGCAAACAAGCACCCTCTTCACAAAATTCAGTGCTAACAGCAGCTTTGGGTAGTCGCCTCTAGACAAGAATCAAGATTGCTAATTATTTTTATCACCCTATGTTGTCTATTTGTTTACCAGGTTACTAATCTTGGAATGGCATCTGCACCCAAAATATTCCAAAGAACGATGTCTCAGACCCTGGAAGACATGGAAGGAGTAATATGCCATATGTATGACATTCTAGTACATGGTTTCTTGAGGGAAGAACACAACCGTTGAGTGAGAGCAGTCCTCAAAAGTTCTACAAGAAGCAGGTTTGACGTTAAGCAACAATTGTGAATTTTTCAAAGCCTATGATAAAATTCTTAGGGCACACGGTGCAAGCTTCGGGAATTGCAGCCAGCCCGCAGCAAACCAAGGTTATTAGAGAGTTCCCGTAGCCTAAAAAATCACAGATTTGCTAAGATTCCTTGGGATGGTCAGTCAAATAGGCAATTTCCTACCAAACTTGGAAATTAATGAGCCCTTACAACAGCCACTGAGACAAGGTCAACAATAGTGCTGGAACATGGACCAGCAAGATGCTTTTGATGAGATCAAAAATCTCCTAACTTCGCCAGAAACTCTAGCACTTTGCGATCCAGAGTTGCCATCAATTGTAGCAGTGGATGCATTATCTACAGGCTTGAAGCAGTGCTGTTTGAAGTTCAAAAAGATGGACAAAGAAGACCAGTAAATTATGCCTCAAGAGTGCTTATGGACACCGAGTAGAGCTATGTAACCATTGAGAAAGAAGCATTAGCACCACATGGGCCTGTGAGAAGTTCTCTGATTATGTCATGAGATTAAGGTTTAAAAATTAAACCAACCAGAAACCTTTGGTTACTCATCTTAACTTAAAGGAAATTGCAAAATGCCGCCTAGAATTTGATGTTTTAGACTGAGACTCATGAGATACAATTCAGTTGCTGAGTATGTTCAAGGGAAGTACCAGATAGCAGTGGGTATATTATTAAAGATACCAGTGGAAGGAGCCAACCAGGAAGATTTAAATTTTATTGAGGAAGTGCAGGAATATACTTTGCTCATTACCAAAAACTTAACAGCCACTGTAATGAGATTATAAGAAATTAAGCAAACAAAACAGCAGGATGGCAAGTGCACCAAAATGGATGGCCATATTATACTCCTAACACAGTACTTTGCCAATACTTCAAACAGAGAAAACACCTCACAATTATTGATGATTTCTTAGTTTTTAATGACAGACTAGTCTTCCTAAAACACTTCTACTCGACATCCTCCAGAAAATCCATTGAGGTCACTTGGGAATAGTGAAATGCTGAGCCAGAGCCCAGCAGTCAGTCTGGCATCAGGGAACCTATTGAAGAGTTAATCACAAATTGCCTTACATTATGAATAGCCAACAGCAGAGCAAACAACTGGCACCCTCTACTTTTCCTGTGAGGCCATGGCAGTGCCTGGGGATGGATTTATTTGAGTTTAAAAGCAAAGTATTCATCATCGTCATTGATTAGTACTCCAGATGGCTTGAAGTGAGTATACTGCATAGCACCATGGCGGAGGCAGTCATTACATCACTAAGAAGAATCTTTGTGACATATGGCATTCCGGACGTTGTGGTGTCAGACAATGGTCCTCAGTTTTCCAATGAGCTGTTCTACAACTTTGTGCAGGAATATGATTTCACGCATGTGACTAGTTTGCCTAGATATCCTCGGCTAATGGAGGAGCTGAAAGAGGAGTTTGAATAATCCAGGAATTAATGCAAAAGAATGGAGACATTAACTTAGCCCTTCTTAACTACAGAACCTCGCTGCTAAAAAATGTGTTCTCACCAGCAGAACAATTGATTGGAAGATGGCTGCAAATACAACTTCCAGCTCTACAACAAAAACTATAACCTAACATTATCTCGGATGATCATTAGAAAATTGAGAAGAATGAGGAGAAACAGACAGTCAAGGTCATAATTTCAACTTCATGCACAGATCATGAGACTTGAAAGTGCTACAACCTGGGGAGAGAACGTGGATACAAGATCAACAGAAAGAAGGGATTGTAATAGAAAGAACTCCACAGTTGAGATCTATAGAATTGAGATGGACCAGGGAAATATCAGAAGGAACCAAAGAAGCTTGATATCATTGGGAAGGAAACTAATGGAACCTTGGACATGCTATTTAGATCCGGATGGAGACAAGGAGCCAGAAACAAGTAGAAACTCTATAACCACCCAGGTAGAAGACATTCCTATTGAACAACGAGGGAGTGCAGTTCATCGTCAACCTCAAAATGAAATCAGGACCAGATCAGGGGAAGATTGGTCAAGGCACCACAGAGAATAAGCCTGTGAAGTCTGAGGCTTTGCAGGGAGATGTAGGAGTATGTATACAGTTAGGATAAAGACTTGGGTGGAGATGTAGGTGTTTGTATATAGTTTGGATAAAGACTTGGGGGGAGATGTAGAGTTAGAGGGTTAACATCAGGAGCACCTGATACTGATGTAGCTATGATGCAATGTCACATGACCATGCAACTGAGATGGTGGGAAGCAGAAGTTCAGCCTTGTGTAGAGTACTGAGATGTATATAGCTCTGTAAATAAACAAGAATGATTTTATGAATAATGGTCTATAGTAGCATTCTTAGGGTAACACGCAAACCCTAAAGAAACTCCATCTAGTCCCCAAACACAAGACAAAACAGCAACATGTGTTTTTTGTTGCAAATTTTGGATTTTTGTTATTTTATGAAATATCTGCTAATTGTATACAATATCTGTCTTAATATTACTTAGGTCAGCAACTCCTCCAAACTGAAATGAAATTCTAATGTCTACTTCATTGTAGAAGATACTTTGACAGATTACAAGCCCGTCTGACATTTTATTTTCATGAATTTTCATTTATATATTACCCTGACTTTATTATATACTGCTATTAAAACCTGAAGCATTTCAGCTTCCTGACCTGCTTAAAATGGAAATACAAGCTATATTAAAAGGGAATTCGCCACTGATGTGATTTTCTCTGTATTGGATGGAAACTACATCACCAGGTGAAGTACAGATTGCCATTTCAAGGACAGATAACCCACCTCTGTCTTGGGCAAGAATTTTTCCATCGGCGTGTGAGGTGGGGGTGGGGGGGGCGGGGTGGTGGGGCCCGCTCGCTGATCCGTAAAATAATGCGGAATGACGTCAGGCGGAACTCCAAACGTCATCCTGTGTCATTTGCATTTTCATGTTGGCGGGGGTGCAGCCGAGTCAGCTGTGCACCCGCCGACCTGTCAACGGCCTATTGAGGCCATTGAAAAATCAATCAAAGCAATTAGTGGGCCTGCCCGTCCAACCTTAAGGTTGGCGGGCAGCTCGGGAGTGCTGGCAGCCACCTGAAAAAGCATGAAACCTCATCCACGGGCAGGATGAGGTTTCATGACTGAATTAAAAAAATTAAGATTAACTTTTACTTAAAGTTATGCCCATGTCCCAACTCATGTGATATTGTCACATGAGGGGATATGGATGATTAATGAAATTTGCCAAAGATTAATTTTTTCCCTTTGGGGACTGAACTCCCTGAGGCAGCACTTGGCCTCAGGGAGATCAGAGCGCTCCCTCACATGCATGCGCGAAGGAGCGCACTTCCGCATTTGCCATTCCCCTCCCGCCCGCACAGGGAGCACTCAGCGCTTCCATGCACACATCACGCACTTCCCCCCCTTGGTTAACTGCCTAACCAGTATCACAGCTGACCTCCAGTATTGGTGGTAACTAGCTAATCTGGAGGGAAAGCCATGAGTTTCCACATGAAACTTGCTTCAAGTCAAGATGCAAACATTATATTAGTAAAGCCTGTCGAGCAGACAGAATGTTTTTGTTCACCAGGTCATTGACCTGAAAACGTTTACTCTATTTTGCTCTCCACAGATGTTGTCCGACCTGCTGATTATTTCCAGCATTTTGTGTTTTTATTTCAAATCTCCAGCATCTGCAATGTTTCGTTCTTTTGTTTGTGCGTCTTTAAAACCTGTGTGCGATTGCTAGCTTTGACTAATTATGAAATAAATCCTTCTGATCTTCCATTGTTTCAGTTCTTTCTTCAAATTAAAGAGGGGGTAAAATTGGGATCACATATTAAGGTTTCTTTAGTGAATACCTGCATCAAGGGTCCAACACAAAAACAAAAACAGAAATACCTGGAAAAACTCAGCAGGTCTGGCAGCATCGGTGGAGAAGAGTACAGTTGATGTTTCGAGTCCTCATGGCCCAAACGCAGACTGAGTGACTGCTTTGCAGAACACCTTTGGTCTGTCCGCAAGCATTACCCAGACCTCCCTGTCGCTTGCCATTTTAACACTCCACCCTGCTCTCATGCCCACATGTCTGTCCTTGGCTTGCTGCATTGTTCAAGTGAAGCTCAACGCAAACTGGAGGAACAGCACCTCATCTTCCGACTAGGCACTTTACAGCCTTCCGGACTGAATATTGAGTTCAACAATTTTAGATCATGAGCTCTCTCCTCCATCCCCACCCCCTTTCCATTTTTTCCCCCTCCTTTTTGTTTTTTCCAATAATTTATATAGATTTTTCTTTTCCCACCTATTTCCATTATTTTTAAATGTATTTCCATCCATTGTTTTATCTCTGCCTTTTAGCCTCTTTAATATTCCTTCACCCCACCCCTCCCCCACTACAGCTATCTGTACCTCGTTTGTCCTGCTTTCTACCCTTAATTAGCACATTCCTTTAGATAATATCACCACCTTCAACACCTCTTTGTCCTTTTGTCTGTGACATCTTTTGGTTATCTCCACCTATCACTGGCCCTTTACCTAGCTCTTCTTGTCCCAACACCCCCCCCTTAAACCAGCTTATATTTCACCCCTTTCCTATTTTTACTTAGTTCTGTTGAAGGGTCATGAGGACTCGAAATGTCAACTGTGCTCTTCTCCACCGATGCTGCTGAGTTTTTCCAGGTTTTTCTGTTTTTGTTTTTGTTTTGGATTTCCGGCATCCGCAGTTCTTTGCTCTTATCAAGGGTCCAACATCTGGAGATAAGATTTTGCAGACAGAGCTCTTGGAGAGTATACAAGACAAAAAACAGTGACATGGGAAGTGATGCCTGTCTCACCTTGCACTTTCTACTCTCTTGCTCATTTGTAACCTTTCCTGTCTTTCCCAATTGAATCAATTCCTTTCCTCCCAGGATTTCAAGACTGTGGGATTATCTTTCAGTTCTTCTCTCCTCTTGTATTCCTCAGGATTTTAACACCAAGATTGACAGCATCAGCCAAACAGTACTTCGTCTGACGGTTTTCAGACCTGGTGGTCGTCTCCTGTATTATTGACTTTGATTTTCACTTTGGCTCCTTTATTCAACAAAGAAGATACTTCACGTGCATGGCTATAGCCTCATGAGAGAAAGACATCTACAGCCTGGAAAGCAGTGAAGTGGAAAGAATGAACTGTGTGGCACTCTGTCACCCTCTCCCACCGACTGTGAGCTGCTATGGAAAATGATTATGTTTGGAAATATTCCAGTGATGATGGAAAACTTGGATAGGATTGTTTCTGAAAAGTTTCCTTTTCAATGAATAGATCCCAACAAAGCCGAATAAACTGCAACTGGAAGAGAATTCTTTAAACTCAGAAAAATACTTTGAAACATTGCAAGCATTACTATGGTTATTACTGCACTTAAATATTTTGTTCACATGCATCCAAATGTCAATAACATTAGGCTACAGTGAAAATTAGGTGGTATAAAAGGAGTTTAGGAAGAGTAATACTACAAGGTCTGTTGTTAGTATTCTATAACTCTGAGGCTGTTGATATAATAGAACAGTTAAACTGGTTCTGCTTGATTCAGATCAATTTCTCTTTGAGAGTTTTGCCTCTCTCGTGTTATAACAAATACACTCAAGCACAATCAAACTAATAGGTTAGCATTTTACTTTTTGGGTCAGGACCCTGTCATTGGGGTCAAATGGGGGTCGAAACCCCACACTGCTTTGGGAGCAGGCATCTTACCTAGATTTTGGCTGAATTGGCCAATCAGTGGCTAGAGGGTGTGTTCGCCTTCAAATTAAGTATGTGCCTTGAAGTTGGAGGGAAATAGGAGGTCCTCCACATGGAAGGAGATGCAGCCTACCATTGCAGGTAAGGGAGAGAGAGGGTGTCTTCATCTCGAGGTACCCTTTCAGCACTTTAAAAATATTTGAACTTAAAAAATAGCCACAGCTATTGTATGGACAGAAAGATGCACGGGAACACCACCACCTGCAAGTTCCCCTCCAAGCCACAGACCATCCTATCTTGGAACTATATTGCCGTTCCTTCACTGTCGCTGAATCAAAATCCTGGAACTACCTTCTTAACACCACTGTGAGTGTACCTACACCACATGGACTGCAGCAGTTCAAGAAGCCAGCTCCCCACCACCTCCTCAAGGGCAATTAGGGGATGCGCAACTAATGCTGGTCTAGCCAACTAGGTGCATTCAGATACAGAGCCTTAAGTTTTGTCCTTTCATTATTTTTGTAACGTCAAGCCTTATCTGTTGGTTTACTCTTAGACGTGTAATCTCTGTCCCTTCTGGTCATGGTCTATTTATCATTTCCCATATTAATACCTTCCTCTCTTAACTTGCCTCTACTCTTTGAAATACCACAGCTTCCCACATTTGATCCCTTGCCCCCACTATTTTGTTTAAATCCCTTTCTACTTCCCTAGTTATTCGAATTGTGAGAACACTTGTCCCAGCATGGTTCAGGTGTAGACCATCCCAATGGTACATCCCCCGACCTGCCGATCAGTGCTGGATGGCCTCTTATTAGCCCTCACACCTCGGGAGCCTGCCCATCGTCCTTAATTGGATGGATATCCAGAAGGAAACCATTTAATGGGCTGCCTTCTCCCAAATCTTCTTCTGGGTCCCGCTGCCGGCATCTGCGTGTTCCAACTTGAATTTTGCCCAGAAGGTGCGATTGTGAACAAATTCCTAACCATAGATTTTGCTTTGGAAAATTACATCAATCACATTTATGTTCCCTCTAAAGCACCAAAAGCCTCCTTAAAACCAATCACTTTGGCCTGACCTTACCTTCGCCCAATTCCTGACTGATGTCCAATCTGCTTGACTGCAATATGAACTGCACTGGGCTATATTATTATAATGAAGATTCTATAGAACCGGGAAACCGCATTTATTTTCCAAATGAGAAAAGTAAATTTGCTTCATCAAGCTGCTGAAGGAACTGCTTCTTCAAAAATTGTAAACACACATGGTGTATTGCTGAACATCAGCTATGCCCCTGCAATGACCTTTGAAGTTTCTGATTAACATAGTGGAAGTATACATACTGAAAAAACAGTCCCCTGTAGGATATCAAGACTGTCAGGAAAGGTCATACCAAGCACATTATGTGGAATATTAATGAGAATTCAATCTGTTTTCAATATGAAGACAGAGTCCTCTGATAGGGTTGACTGTGACACCATTTGTACAGTTATAGCACTATTCATTTTCAATGAAATAGATGCTATTTTGTTCGAAACATGCTGTAGCATAATGCAGTTGGGCAACGGTGATGATTATTGACTACATTATTCTGTATTTGGCAGTAATAACCATTGTCACCTCACTGCAAAAAATGTAAAACAGAATAACAGCACATCATTATCAGTCATTATTGTTTCGTGATTCTGAACTAGAAACTTGCAGGTTAGAAGTCATGGGATCTTTGACATTCCAATCCATCCACAATGTAGTGAAGTCAGACAGTTATTTCTATTGTAAATAAAAAATGACACCACTGTGGTCATTTTTAAGTCTACCTCCTGTAACTGAGCAGAGATCTTTTCTGTTGCAGATGATAAGAATTTCTACATTACCTGTATCTCTATAAGAATGTGTAGCTTACCAGTGTTATAGCAGCTTAAAATTGGCAATGGTGACTGGACCAGATAAATATGTCTGAGGGTTTTGAGGCAACACACAAAGTCATGTCTAATTCTGGGGAAGAAATGACTTATCCCCTTTTTGCTAATTGCTTGTAGGCAGACTCCTCAATCACGATATAGTTTGTTGAAACAGATCTCATTTGGGATTGGGGTAATCAGAGTGCCTAACAAATGATACATCAGGGCAATCGAAACAATTAATGCCAGTTGATCTTCTGTAACCCTACACGTGGGAACTAAGATTTAATAAAGTATTAAGGAAAAGTGGAATTAGAGGACATAAGATAACTGGACTAGGATGTGTTGAAATAATTGAGTTTAAAGCCAGACATTCTTTTTTTATTTTTATATTTACAATATGAATTATGGTGTCCCTATTTATAATGGAAACTATTTGTGGTATTGTACTACAACATCACCCATCACCACTGTTTTGGGGTGGAGTGGGGGGTAAAATTACATTGGGACAAATTACCATGGATAGTTTCTACTATGAATATAACATAGGAATCTATAAAATTCATTGAGTGTGCAGTGATATAGCCTGAATTTTCATCCTCGAGGTGGGTAGCAGGAGTCTGGAAAATTCGAAGCTCAGCCTGCCCACCCTGGGCTAAAGAGCCCACAAAGGCAGATCTTCATTGCTAGCGGCGGGAGGTGGGTGCAGGTTGGAGTCAGGCAGCCAAATCGGGAAAGATTTTAGAGATTAGCCAGAGGGGCAGTCGGGTGCCGAGGCGGGCAGCTTTAAAGGTCCGCCTCAGTGCTGTGGGAGTTCATTCCAGTTAAATTAAAAACATAAACCCTCCAGCCCTCACCCTTCCACTCCCTCACCCCTCCCCCGCACATTTCCAATTCCTGCCACCTCATGCCCCCCACCCACCTCCCCATATCCCCTCATACTGACAATGCCAAGCTATGGCACCTTCATGCCGATTGACCCACTATTCACTGTATTGAACCAATGAACTCCCTCTCTAACAGCACTGTGGGTGTACCTACACCACAGAGACTGCAGCTGTTCAAGAAGGCAGCTCACCAACACCTTCTCGAGGGCAATTAGGGATGGGCAATAAATGCTGGCCAAGCCAGTGATAACCACATCCCATAAATGAATTAAAAAAACGCTATAGTGACAGTCGGATGCGTAAAAGAAAAAATTGATTCATAGCTTTCTATGTTCAAAAAAGTCATTTCACCACAAAGCAAAAGAAGTGTCAATCATCCAGACCCTTCAAAGTATCAATGTTAAAAACCACAGGCCCTTGAAACAAGTAACCTTATGTAAATAAACATTGTGAAATTGACCACAGAGATCAGAGAGCCTGAACTGTCAATCAAGCAATGTTTTCTCTGGGGCGCAGCTGTTTCAACAAGAGTAATGGTCATCTGGGCTCACAGCCAAGCCTCATTATGAATGCAATGGGCATGGAAATGCAATAGCTTGGTATTGGGCTATGAGGGGCCATGGAGGTGGGCAGAGGTGCATACCTTGGCATTGAGGGCACGGGGAAGACCTAATGAACTCATCTTTTAAAAGGATCTCTCATGAAGGCTATGGTTCACGATTTCTCTGAGGGGCCATGAACCACGACTCTTTCAAAACCTGGATCGACGACATAAAAATTGTGGATGAGTAGCACATTCCTATGCCAGCAATGGAGCTGGCCAGGTTAGGAGTGCCGGATGCAGACATTTGACAGGAACCAGCCCACATTCAAGGGCACTCCCAAAAATCAGATAGCCCAAGAATGTGTTTGGGAATCCCAGTTTTAGGAGTTTCCTGCCATTTTTAAAGGGCTCCTGAGTCATCCTGACTCAGTGAAAATTCAGCCCATAACATTTTTAATATATTACTCCTGAGGTATATATTGCTCATTGTGGTAGTTTTTTTGAAATCCCAGGCATTTACTAAGAGGTTAAAGCCAGATTTTTTTACCCTACAAGAGTCAACAAAGCAAGCAGTCAATACCATTTATCTCATCCTATAAGATCCAGAATTGACATGAGGCAAACATGAATGAACAGGCTAATTGTGGTCCAATACAATCCACAAACTGCACACCAATGACAACCAAGGCAGATTCCATGAATTTCTTAGCAATCCACCCAAATGTCAGTAATCACTGGAATCACAAAAATCCTTTAAACCCTGTCTTCCTCATTAAAGGATTTCAGCTCCTGTCCTTCCAGGATACAGCCTCAGATTAAGGTTAACAGTAACTCCAACTCAGTCTGGAAGCCCCCTTGCTTCTTCAATCTGCAAAGAGTTGTCAGGCAACCAGACTCCAGCTCAGACTGCCTCAATGACTGCTCGCCTCACAGCTGTTCAATCTCTTCTCCTGAGATGGTGCCAACTGGGTTTACAAGGCTGCACTCCAGCATCTAATCACAGGCACGATCCTAGTTCTCTAGCTAAGCTGAGCAGGCATCTCCTGCTCATGGGGTTTTTCTTGCCCCAACTACCAGCTTCACAGAGCCGACAACTGCACTTTAGCTTCCCCGAGCTGACAACTGCTCCTCGTAGGCTTCTCTGAGCCCCGACTCTCAGCTGCACTGAGCAACCACTGCTCCAGTGCTTGTTTGCACATCACCTCCTCAGCAGCACAGAGCTATCAACAGCTCCTGAGGCTTCTGAGTCCCCAGCTCTTCAATAGCTCAGAGCTATTAGCAGCTCCCAGGGCTTCTCTGAGTCCCCAGATCCTCAACATGCACAGAGCTATCAACAGCACTTCAGCTGCATGGAGCTGAACCTCTTCTTCTTCTTCTCCTCCTGACTCACTGTCACGTGGACTCACTTTCGCAGCAGCGCCTGGGTCCCGTGGTTGTTGTTTCACGCCACTCCACCACGCAGACACACTGCCCAATCCCTGCAGCTGCAGAAACCCCAGACAACCATCTGTTCAATACACCGCCACCTCCCGTGAGAGGGCATTCACCTGTTCAACTAATTGGGGGGTTTGATTGTGCGTGGTAAACCCAAAAGCAAGTGCAGCACGCATGTCAGTGACTTTCCAGGAAAGCCACCTCATTATCATTTCCTTACAATTGAAAGTCTCTGAGAATGCTGCTTGGAAAAGGCAGAAGGATCAAGGAGAATGTGCTTTTCCAGATTTATGGAGAAATTATAATAAAAAGAATGTCAGCGCTAGGTAAATTAGTTGAATTTGTATATGAGAACATTTATATATGATTAAAGAGGTTTGAGATGAAAAAGAAAACAAGGGAATGAAAAATAATGAGTCTGCATTTACATAAAAACCTTTCACAACCTCAGGACATCTCAAAAAACTGTACAATATGAGTAGAATAAATTCACGCGAAGTACATGAATAATTCAATAATACATTCTTACAAAGTGCATACACATGTGAAAAGATAAGTTTTCCATCCTTGAGGTGGGATAACGGCAGAGGGGAATTTTGGATGTCTCTGACCCCTCAGCAGCGTTCATCCATTTTCTCGGGTTGGGTGTTTTTAGGCAGGCAGATTCCTAGTGGGCTTTGTGACACAAGAGCTGAAGAGAGAAACTTAATGATGCTGACTAGAGGTGGCGAGGGCCCTCAGAGTGGAAGAAGAGCCCTGAAGGTGAAAAGGGGCTGCAGCAGTGTAGGTCTCAGGAAAGACCAATGCCTAGGCAGGAAGAGGAAAGCAGGGATAGGAGCTCTGTTCTAGGGCTATTGCTGCCAACACCTGAAGGCCTACTGCTATCTTTCACTAATGAGTCTTGGGAGCTAGATGTAAGAGGGTTGCAAGGGAAGAGGCTAGGCCCCACTTCCTGCTTCTTTTCCCCTCACCCCACAATAATGCCCACTGACATGCAGAGATGGGGCAGAGGCAATATAGTTGGAGGAAATTCTAGGCGTTATAACTCACTGCCTCATTTTCCCACAGTTTCTAGGCAGATAAGCAGAGAAAGATCTCAATATAGATTCATCACTATATTCTCGAGGAGAAGACAATACTACTGAACAACCTAGCACAATTTTATTCAAGGCCTCATTCTGATACGTTAACCAATTCTGTGATGCTAGTTGCTTTGAATACTCAGTCCCCTTTGAATTGGGCTATTGTAATCTACCCAACATTATTTGTTGCTTGTGTGCAGAAATTATCTTCCAACTAATTTTCACGTTTGTAAAATAAATTTCCCTGTGCTCGAGCTGAAAAGTTTAATTCCCAGAATCACAGAGGCACAGCATTGGAAAACCACTTCATTGTTTTTTTTTGCCGGAGGCGCAATCTGCTTCAGAATTCTAAATAGGACTTGGCCTGCAGGGTTCCTCCTGGGTTTCAAAGCTACTGAAACTACTTAATTTAAGGACAGAGGCAGCAGAATGGAACAAAGAAATCCTGTTTCAACTCATGAGGGCTGATTTTCTGAATTTATGCAGTTGGTGGGGATCTTTGCTCACAGTCTGTGTACCTTATAAAATACGCCAATGATTTCCCAATACTCAAGACTCAGTCAGCTTGTCTCTCTACTGATAGGGAAAATTTACATCAGTCCCATTGAATTTTTCAATACCGTTCAACAATATGCGTTTATATATTTGACTTCAATGCAGCAAAATGTTCCAAATTGCTTCTCGATAGCGTTGTTAAACAAAGGAGATATTAGGACAGGTGACCGAAAGCTTGACCAAAGAGGTGGGTTAAAGGAGCATTTTAAAAGGAGAAATGTGGTGCTGAATTTTTTGTAAGGCTAATAGTCCTGCCACTGGGACTGAAAGCAGGACCCAAGCCTGTGAAAGCAGGCAGCGGGACCCCAGGTGGCAAATAAAAGGTTGTGGCTGGTTCCGCTGGGACCAATTAAGGATGGCAGTCTGCCTCCAAGAGTTGCCAACCAAATCAGGGAGCCAACAGCACTGCAGCCTAGGCAGAGTCACTGTTAGAGGTGGCAAATGCTTAGGATGCCGCAAGTCGCAGAGGGTGCCTTGATACTGAGGAACCCTGGGAGACAAGGTTAAGTTTCTTTTGTTTATTATGCTAGTGCCAGCCAGGCAGGCAGGCCTTGACAATCAGCTGGATGCACCTTTCAGTGGTGGTGGGTGGCTGTGTCACTGAGGATCCTACTGCTGGTAAAATGCCATGGTGGCAGAAAGACAGCGGGCTCTCCTCCTGACATCTTCCACTGTCATTTTACCAGCTCTCCTGCCTCCCAGCCAATCTCCAGAGGGATGATAAAATCCAACTGTTAGAGATGTGGAGAAGCTTAGGGAGGAATCCCAGAGCTTAGGGCTCAGACAGCTGGCAATGGTGGAAAAAAATAAAATAAGGGATGTGCAGGAAGTCCAGAACTGATTAAAGTTAACTTTCAAACTTTTGATTCAGAGGAGGTTTTCTTTAAACTTCTGCAGAAAGAAAAATAAAGCTATGCAATTACCGAATGCCTCTAAAGATAAAATTAATTGTATGCTGTCTTTAATGTTATCATTATCGTGCTAAAGCTTAGGTGTAAACTGTGACCTCTACTATCTTAATTCCAAGTAATGATTTTGATTTTGTTCTCCTTACAGCAGATAATGTTAAGAGGGAATTTGATAGAGGTGTTTAAAATGATTAAGGGTTTTGATAGAAATGATAATTGGGACAAAATTAACATTCATTTGGGAAAATGTGGATTAATTAAGGAAATCAGCATGGATTTGTTAAGGGCAAATTGTGTCTTTGATTTTTTGATGAGGTAACAGAGAGGGTTGAGAATGCTGTTGATGTGGTGTACATGGACTTCCAAAAGACTTGTGAGCACAGTTAGAGCTCATGGAATAAAAGGGACACGAGCAATTTGGATACAAAGTTGGCTGATTTACAGGAAACAAAGAGCAGTGGTGAATGGTTATTTTTCAGACTGGAGGAAGGTCTAGAGTGGAGTTCCCCAGGGATCGGTGTCAAGACCCCTGCTCTTCCTGATATATATTAATTATCTAGAACTTGGTGTTCGGTACACAAATTCAAAATTTCTGAATGTAAAGATATGATATGAACCTAGGAATTATTGTAAACCATGAGGAAAGTAGTGTAGAACTTCAAAAAGGACATTGACAGATTGGTGGAATGAAATTTAATGCAGAGAAGTGTGAAATGATTCACTATGATAGGAAGAACACAGAGGGGCCAAAGGGTACAATTCTAAAGAAGGAACAGAGGGCATAACTCATTGAAGATGGCAGGACAGGTTGAGGGTGTGGATAATAAAGCATATGGCATCCTGAGCTTTATTAATAGGAGCATAGAGTACAAAAGAAAGGAAGTTATGTTAAACCTGTAATAATCACTGGTTCGGCCTCAACTGGAGTATTGCATCCAGCTCTGGGCACCACATTTTAGGAAGGATGTGAAGGCTTTAGTGAGGGTGCAGAAAAGATTCATGAGAATGGTCCCATAGTTACATAGAAAGATTAGAGAGGTTGGGACTGTTCTCCTTGGAGAAGGGAAGATTGAAAGGAGATTTTTTGGAGGTATTCAAAATCATGAGGGGTACAGGGTAGATAGGAAGAAACTATTCCCATTGGTGGAAGGATCGAGAAACAGAGGGCACAGATTTAAGGCAATTGGCAAAAGAAGCAATGATGACATGAGCAAAAACCTTTTCATGCAGTGAGTTGTTAGGATCTGGAATGCACTACCTGAGTGTGGTGGAGGCAAGGTCAATTGAGACTTTCAAAGGGGAATTGGATCATTGCGGGGTTATGGGGAAAAGGCAGAGGAATGGCAGTAGGTGAATTGCTCCTTCAAACACCATGGGCCAAATGGCCTCCTTCTGTGCTGTAACCATTCCAAGATTGTATGATTTTATAAGGTAATTAAGGAGAAACTACTTCCAATGGCTGAAAGGTCAGTAAACCAGAGAACACAGATTTAAGATAATTGGCGTAAGAACTAAAGGTGACATGTGGAAACTTTTTCTTTTAAACACAGCAAGTTGCTATGATCTGTAATGCACAGCCTGAAGTGCGTCCTTCCCTCTAAGCTGCATGAGTACACAGCCACGCAATAATCAAGATTATGGTGCACAGTGAACAAACAGGCCACGTACTAGCAGCAGCCTCTTTAAGATATGCATGTGCATGGCTTCAGCAATCTTAAATGGAACATACAGAGCAACAAATGGGCCATTCACAGTGAAGGGCAATTAGAAGGAACATTGTTAAAATGTTTTTGGAGGCAGATTCAATAGAAAGTTAAAAAAGAGAATTAGATATATACTTGGATGGGAAAAATTTACAGAGCGTTGGGGCAAGAGCAAGGGGGTTGTAGTAATTGTGGCTTTAAGGAATGTAGTGACTGTAGCTTTAAGACTTATTGTGTTGTATAGTATCACATGACAGTGTGAACGAATCAGCTCTAAGCATGGGAACCTTAGAGTGGGAGTTCTTCTTCTAGTTGTGGGGCTTGATGGAAGCATGTAACTGCTGCTACAGCTTGTAAATAAAGTTGATGTTTCCAATGAGAAACCCGTATGGAAAACCAAGTCCATAACTAACTGGTGATGAGGATAAATTGAGTCTGGCATTGTCCCTCACCCAATGACTGAGAGTATCTTGTTTAAACAGAAGAAAAGGAAGATATACTCACCATATATGACACATTTTTGGAGGATTGACCCCTTCGAACCATCTACAGAGGATTGGTGTCAATATGTAGAACACCACTGGTTCTATTTCCAGGCAAATGAAATAACGGGGAGGAAAAGAGGAGAGCAATTCTCCTAAGTGTTTGCGGGAGTAAAACCTATAATTTAATACGAAGTTTGATGGCTCCGAATGCCCCCGATTCGAACACGTTTGGTGAATTGGTAAACCTTGTTAAGGGACAGTTTCAACCCAAACCCTCAGTCACCACGCAGAGCTTAATTCGAGGGTTAGAGCCCCGGGGGAGGCAATTGCTACATACATGGAGAATCTGATTCAACTGATTGAACAATGTGATTTCGGGGAGACCCTAAGCAACGTGCTCAGGGGTCATTTGATCTGCGGTGTGCAAGATGATGCCATTCAATGACAATTATTAGCTGAAGTAAACCTCGATTTTTGAAAAGCATTTGAAATAGCGCTTGCGATGGAAAACGCCAAATGGGATGCACAGGCTACACAAGGTGCACAAAATGGCACCGTTTTCCAGTTGGGACAGGAACAGACAGCCGGGTGTGTTTTGAAAAGCTGGGACTCTGCCGCGAAGTGGGAGACAGTCCCCGCTACCTGAAAATTTAAACTGAATACAGGAAACAGCAGCAAATCTGAAAATGAATTGTTACCGATGTGAAAGCAATCATACTCCTGAATCCTGCAGTTTTAAAGAGGTGGAGTGCTATTTTTGCCAAAACAAATGGTTACATATTGAAGTATTGTAAAGCAAGATTGAGGCAGACTCCCAGGCAGCAAATTAAGTTAATCAAAGTACATCATGTGGAAGGACCAGACTTCACCAATTCTGATACTTACTCCCCATTTAATGAAAAGTAGGAAAGACAGCCAATCACTGTTACTCTGCAGGTAAATGGAAAACCTTTAATGATGGAAGTGGACACTGGGGGTGCTTCAACCACTGTAGTGGGAGAGCACACCTTATTTAAACAAGGGTAGTCAACAATTGAATTCGGAGCAGACTTCAGCCAAATTGAAAACTTCTCCTGGTGAAGCTATCCAAGTGAAGGGTATCACCACTGTACCTGTTTATTATAAGCACCAAACAGCACAACTCACAACGATGGTAGTAGAAGGTGAAGAACCAAGCCTTCTAGGTTGTGATTAGATGAAAGAAATTAAACTAAACTGGTCTGAAATTTTCCAGCTATGAATAGGAGGACTGCCAGAGCTGCTAAAGAAATATGACAAAGTTTTTTGAGACGAATTGGGGAGAATCAAAGACCAACAGGCTAAGGTCTATGTTGACTCAGAAGCAACTCCTCGTTTCTTTAAAGCAAGGGCAGTGCCATATGCTCTGAGGGAGAAGGTTGACACCGAATTGAACCATTTAGAGAGGCTGGGGGTCATACAGCTGGCTCAATTCTCAGAGTGGGCAGCACCTATAGTCCCTGTCTTAAAATCAGTTCAGACCATCCGGATCTGTGGTTTCTATAAGCTAACAGGAAACAAAGCCGCCAAGTTGGATAAGTACCCTACCCAAGATTGAGGATCTCTATGCTAAATTAGCAGGAGGAACAACTTATACTAAACTAGATATGAGTCAGGCATATCAGCAGCTGGAACTGGATGATACCTCCAGAGAGTTTGTGACCATAAACACCCACAAAGGGTGATATCAATACACACATTTGCCCTTCGGTGTTTCTTTGACCTGCACGATTTTCCACAGGACAATGGAAAGTTTGTTACAAGGACTGCCTCAAGTTGCGGCCTACCTGGACAATGCCCTAATAACATGGTTCATGGAAGCTGAAAATTTGGCTAACTTGGAGGAAGTCTTGAAATAATTTTTGGAAGCAGGGGTGCGCTTAATAAAAGAAAAGTGTACCTTTCAGGCAAGCAAAGTCGTTTATTTGGGCCACCAGGTGGATGCCCAAGGGTTACACCCAGTATAGGAAAAAGTTAAAGCAATTAAGGAGGCACCTTCACCTAAAAATGCCTCTGAACTCAAGTCATTCTTAGGTATGGTTAATTATTATGGTCGATTCCTACCCAACTTATCAACAGTCCTAGCCCCCCTTTACTCATTATTAAAGAAAAACCAGCTTTGGGTTTGGGAGTCACCCCACGAAGAAGCCTTCATGAAAGTTAAACAACTCTTGCACTCTTCAAACTTGTTAGTACACTACAACCCTACAAAGAAACTGGTGCTACCCTGCAACACAGTCACTACGTTCCTTTGGAGTGGGAGAGGTACTGTAGCACAAGATGGACGACAGTTCAGAAAGGCCAATAGGCTACATGTCCAGGACCCTTTCAATGGCCGAAAAAGGGTATTCGCAAATCGAGAAAGAAGGGTTATCGATTATTTTCCGAGTTAAAAAAATTCCATCAATATGTACATGGCCAACACTTTATGATAGTGTCTGACAAAAAACCGCTCTTGGGTCTGTTCAGTGAAGAAAAACTATCCCTCCCATAGCTCCTGCACAAATTCAGAGATGGGGTCTAATTTTATCCGTATATGAATACACTTTTGTGCACAGACCAGGGATCCATATAGCCAATGCTGATTCCCTAAATCACCTTCCTTTGCAAGAGAGCAATGGACATGCCCCAATTCCCCAAGAGATCATATTAGCGATGAATTTCCTGGATTCCTCACCATTCTGCACAAGGCAGATCAGAAACTGAATGAATCGTGATCCAGTTCTGTTTAAAGTGAGAGACAAGTGTTGAAAGGATGGTTCCAGGAACCAGTCCCTGATGAATTGAAACCTTTCTTCAATCAAAGGAATGAATTGAGCAGTCAAGATGGTATCCTGTTATGGGGTGCATGAGTAGTTGTTCCTTCACAAGGAAGGGAATGACTCCTAGCAGAGTTGCACAGCACAGATCTGGGAATTTCAAGAATGAAGATGCTCGCGCGAAGTTACATTTGGCGGCTGGGCATCGATGGTGATATCGAGAAGGTGGTTAAACACTATATACATTGCCAACAACTGCAGAAGTTGCCTGTTGCGGCCCCACTAAACCCGTGAAAATGGCCTGGTAGGCCCTGTGCGAGACTGCACATAGATCACGTCGGTGCTTTTCTAGGCACCATTTTCCTATTAATAATTGATGCACATTCTAAATGGCTAGACATTTACAAGGTTAGGTCACCAACGTCAGGTGCGGACATAGGCCAGCATTTTCCGTTCAGCACGTGGGGGTGGGCCCGACGTCACTGAGCGCTACTGGGCATGTGTCACGCTGGGCGGGCCTTAATTGGCCCACCCACGTAAAATGGCAGCACGCAGCCAATCACAGGTGGCGATCAGCTCCGCGCCCACCTGCACCCAACCGGCCCGCCCGATGGGGAGAAAATTCTCCCCATAGAAAAGTTATGCCAAAGCTTTTCTCTTCATGGTTTGCCAGAAGTAATCATCTCAGATAATGGTACTGCGTTTACAAGCGCTGAAGATCAAAGATTTTTGTGAGCCTAAATGACATCAAATATGTAAAGATGGCACAATATCATTCATCGTCTAATGGATTAGCTGGGAGAGCAGCACAGACTTTTAAAGCTATAATTTAAAAATTATCAACAGGATCTTTGGAGACTAAACTTTCATGTTTTCTGTTTCACTGTAGAACAACCCCCACACTACTACAGGTTTAACACCTTCAGAGTTACTTATGAAGCGACGCCTTTGAGCAGGATTAAGCCTGGTACTTCCCAATTTTGAGGGAAGGTGGAGAAAAGTCAAGGGAATCAAAAAGCGACTCATGATTTGCATAGTCATGAGCAAGAACTTACTGTTGGTGAAGCAGTATACATATGAAACTTTGGTGATGGATCAAGTTGGTTACCTGGTGTAATAGTTTCTGTGACTGGATCCTTGTTGTACCACGTAGAAGTGAAGGGCCAGATCACCCGCAAACATGTGGATCATTTGAGAAGAAGGGAGATACCCCAGCAAAATGATGTTCCACCTGTAGCCACTGTAGAACCTGTGGTGCCTTTAGAAATTGTTCAACCAAGGATAGACATACCAAATGTCTCTGTCAGAATAGATAACACTGAACTGCCTGTGCCTAAAGAGGTACCTGATGTTGCTGCAGTTCCAGATAATGTGGATCCTGTAAAAGATTCGAAAGTCGTGGAGCTACAACGTTCCACCTGGATCAGGAAACCACCTGAGAGACTGAACTTATAATTTCATGACCCATGTATATATTTGTAATGTCACGAAGGTAGATGTTCTTATAAATACAAACTGTACAAAAAATTTAAAGGGGAAGGAATGTAGTAATTGTGGCTTTAAGGAATGTAATGACTAGCTTTAAGACTTATTGTGTTGTATAGTATCACTTGATAGTGTGAACAAATCAGCTCTAAGTGGAGGGAACCTTAGAGTGGGAGTTCTTCTTCTAGATGTGGAGCTTGATGGAAGCATGTAACTGCTGCTGCAGCCTGTAAATAAAGTTTGATGTTTCTAATGAGAAACCTATCTGGAAAACCAAGTCCATAGCCCAAACCCATGACCACTACCATCTAGAAGTACAAGGGCAGCAGACACATGGGAACACCACCACCTGGAAGTTCCTCTCAAAGCCACTCACCATCCTGGCTTGGAAATATATCACTATTCCTTCACTGTTGCTGAGTCAAAATCCTGAAACACTCTTCCTAACAGCAACGTGGACTGCAACGGTTCAAGAAAGCAGCTCACCACCACCTTCTCAAGGGCAACTAGGGATAGGCAATAAATGCTGGCCTAGCCAGCGAAGCCCACATTCCCATGAATGAATTTTTTAAAAATTGGATAGCTCTTTCAAAGAGTCGGCAGAGACACTATAAGCAGGACTTACGGCATTTCATCTACTGCATGCTCCACCCTAAAAGTATGCCTGAAAATGAAGGATAATGAAATCAAGCCAGAGTAAGAGGGAAAAATGCCAATGAGAAAGTAGCAGCAATGTCAGCAACAATAACTGGTTTCCTAGGTGACTGAATGTATCAGCTACAACATCATAATGGAACAAACAATATCTGGCAAAGAACTGTGCTCAGACTACCTTGTCCAAAAGTTTCTTGCTCAGTTTATTGAGTACAATTTATTGCCATCTTAAATAAAATATTAAATAAAAATCATCGCCCAATGTGGGGCTCGAGACCATGACAGTGGAATTAAACATCCCATTATCTACCAGCAGAGCAAGTCAGGATGTGCAGAACTTTGCTCCACAAAGTCTTTCCAATCTGGGTGACAGCTCCACAATTCACTGCCTGGAACTTTTCACACTTTTGCTCATGGATTGTAAGATGTTGTGTGTAGTTCAGTAGGTCTAATGAAGAGGTTCTGAGTCTTGTATAGTGTAACAGTAAGTGGTTATTAACTACTCTTTACCATATACATATATATAATGTAAGGTCTAAACTAGGAGCTATCTCCATGCTTGCCTCTACACACGACTCTGTCCAGTACAAGACTGCCCGCTGGACTGGAGTCAAATGTTCCTTTACATCACAGTATGGGCAGTACTGTACCTAGTCCCATGTTAACCCTTTCTATGCCAGACCCTTATACTACAGTTGACAGCTCCAAAACTCTCTGCCTGAAACTTATCAAACTTTTCCTCACTGCCGGTTTGAGCAAGAAACCTTTGGACAAGGTAGTTCCAACACAGTTCTCTGTGGTCTTCCAAGATTTTAAATCAACTTTTAAAACTTTGCTTCACTGATGCTCCTGCTGACTAGAAAGGTGTTAGGAACAGTTGCACTTAGGAACAGGCATACCGACTGCACATGCATAACCATTCCTGATGCCCTTTTTGTCTTTACATCACAATCTTTCACATTCTAATGCCTTTGCACTTAGTGAGACAGAATTCATTCAGCAGTTCTCCTGGACTCTCAAAAGAACTGCTTGGAAAAAGGTAGAGACCCAGGCCACTGACAGCTTTAGATATAAAATCTGCTAGGTCTTGTTAGGGAGGAAACATTTACCTGCCACTTATAAGACCGGTTATGTCAGAAGGAATGGTGCAAAGGATGTAGACTTCCAATATTGGGAATAACCCCTTATTCACCCGATAAGTGGCCTAATTTAATATTGGAGGCCAACAGTTTGAACGACATGATCTATGCCATCGGAAATGGGACCCAGGTGGGAAGAGGGCTCTCCAGGCCGAGGAAGCGGCCTGGGTCATTAAGGTGAATGAAAAAAAACATTTTTTAGAATTAAGCCGCCTATAGAGAGACCTAAGGTGGTGGCTGATAGGGGGGTTCTGCAGGGGACATCCGCATCCTCTGTCTATTCTCATGGCAGCTAGTATGTCGAATTCCTAGCAGCCAAGTTTGTGAACTGCAAATCTTCTGAGCCATTATCTCCCCACCGCTGTTCCCTTCTTGTGCTGCTATTGATTCCTTCTTTCTGGCCCTTTCTATTTGCAAAGTATTCAGAGAGAAAGGCCATTTGGCCCAACTAGTCTCCTGTGTCTCCTCCCACTCCTCTTCATCTCACCCCAAAAACAAATAACCCCTTTTATTCCTTTCTCCCTCATTTGCTTATCTAGATTCCCTTGAATACAACATTTTTTAAATTCTCTCAAAAATTTCCTCCTGTCATCTTGTCAATCGTTATTAGCTGATCATATAAACAGCAGAAATTAAATAAGTATCTTCTACCTTCCTTTTGTACTAAAAGCAGAAGATATGCTTACTTCACTCAAGACTTGATTGTGCCACAAATAGAAGGATGAAGTCCAAGGTTACATTATATTTTCCGAAATGGATATAAGAAAGAGGCACATACATATACGCCCAGGCACTTTCAAATGTCAAAGGAAGTATTGTAAACAGATGCAACTGTTGCTAACCCTGCATCCTCATCATAGCACAGCCTAATGATGAAAAACAAGAAAAATCATGAATGTTGATGCAAGTGATTTTTTGCCCGACTTTTATCTGTAGCAATAGCTAAAAATATGTCAATGAGTAGAATATATGAGCATGTATCTGAGTAGGCCATGTACATGCCAGATACAACCCTGCACTGGTACCAGTGAGTTTTAGGAAACATTTATTTTAATGATTTACTTGGGGAAGGGATGAAGCCAGTAATAGTTATTTGTGCAGTGCCATGTCATTTTCTGTTCTTGTGTTGAGCGGTAATGTGCACTGTAATTTTAATGTAACTTGTCTCAGTCTATCTAGGACATTACACAGAAGTTACTTACAAAATAGTTAATAAAACACACAGAACACAACAGCTTCTCCTTCATCATTACCAGTCAATAAGTTTTATATACAGCCTAGAGCCCATGGCACTTATGGTGCTATTTCTGCTTCAATCTTTTCCACTAACTCCTAATTTACTTTCTCCTCTCTTGAAGGGAGTAACACATCCAGGGGCACAATATCTTACCCAAGTGGCTGTCTGCCACGTTTTGGCTTAGACATAAGCAATCACAGGCATTTGCGGCACAGAGTGAGACCTGGGGCTCTTTCGCAACATGTCTGCACGCAAACCTTCCAGCAGTAGTAAGCAGGCAACAATCAGAAGCAGGAATACAAGATACTTTTCTCCTCCATTGCTTGATGATGCTGGAGCTTGATATTTTTAATAAAACTAGGAATTGTAGCACATTATGAAACAGAAGTAACTGCTTAACAGTGCAAAAAAGCTTACTTTATCGAGACATTAATTTATTTCATAAAGCTCCTGGGTTTGGAAAAAACATTGGCTGTACAATATAAGACCACAAGATGTAGGAGCAGAAGTAGGCCATTCAGCCCATCGAGTTTGCTCCACCTTTCAATGAGATCATGGCTGAACCCACAACTCCACTTTCCTGCCTTGTCCCTATAACCCTTTATTCCCTGACTGATTAAAAATCTGTCTATCTCAGCCTTGAATATACTTAACGACCTAGCCTCTACAGCCCTCTGTGGTAAAGAATTCCACAGATTGACTACCCTCTGAGAGAAGAAATTCCTCCTCATCTCTGTTTTAAATGGGTGCCCCCTTACTCTGAGATTATGCCCTCTGGTCCTAGACTGTCCCACAACCTCTCAGCATTTACCCTGTCAAGCCCCTAAGAATCTTATATGTTTCAATAAGGTCATCCTTCTAAACTCTAATGAGTAACCTACTCAACCTCTCCTCATAAGAAAATCCCTCCATTCCTGGGACTAACCTATTGAACCTTCTCTGGACTGCCTCCAATGCCAGTATATTTTTCCTTAGATAAGGGAACCAAAATTGTTCACAGTGTTCTAGGTGTGGTCTAACTAGTGCCTTGTATAGTTTTAGCAAGACTTCCCTATTTTTATACCCCATTCCCTTTGAAATAAAGGCCAACATTCCATTTGCCTTCCCGATTACCTATTGAACTTATATGTTAGCTTTTTGGGATTCATGTACAAGGACTCCCAAATCTCTGTGCTGCAGCCTTCTGCAGTCTTTCTCCATTTAAATAATATTCAGCTCCTCTATTCTTCCTGCCAAAGTGCATAACCTCACATTTTCCTACATTATATCCCATCTGCCAAGTTTTTTCCCACTCACTTAACCTGCCTATATTCCTCAGTAGACACCTAGTGTCATCCTCACCACTTGCGTTCTCGCCCATTTTTTGTGTCATCCGCAAACTTGGCGATAGTACAATCATTTCCCTCATCTAAGTCATTAATATGTATTGTAAACAATTGAGGCCCCAGCACTGATCCCTGTGGCACTACACTAGTTACAGGTTGCCATCCCAAAAATGCCCCTCTTATCCCAACTCTCTGTCATCTATTAGTTGGCCAACCCTGTATCCATGCTAATATACTACCGCCAACACCATGGGCTCTTATCTTATTAAGTAGCCTTACGTGCGGCACCTTATTGAACGCCTTTTGGAAATCCCAATATATTACATCTACTGGTTCCCCTTTATCTATCCTGCTTGTTACCTCCTCAAATAATTCTAATAAATTTGTTAGGCATGATGTCCCCTTCATGAAGCTGTGCTGACTCTGCTTGATTAGATTATGTATTTCCAAATGCTCTGCTATTACATCCTTTATAATAGACTCCAATATTCCCCCAATGACAGATGCTAAGCTAACTGGCCTATAATTACCTGTTTTTTGTCTCCATCCCT
The DNA here is from genome assembly GCF_964194155.1 of Cetorhinus maximus. Taxonomy (NCBI): domain Eukaryota; kingdom Metazoa; phylum Chordata; class Chondrichthyes; order Lamniformes; family Cetorhinidae; genus Cetorhinus; species Cetorhinus maximus. The sequence goes on along the minus strand of NC_135886.1, from coordinate 38,311,551 downwards.
TTTTGAATAACTGTTACATTCTCCAATCCTCTGGGACTTTTCCAGAATCTAAGGATTCTTGGAAGATTATTACCAGTGCATCCACCATCTCTGTAGCTACTTCCTTTAATATCCTAGGATGCAACCCATCAGGTCCAGGGCACTTATCAGCCTTTAGCCCCATTAGTTTCCCTCGTACTTTTTCTCCCATGAAAGTTATTATATTTATTTCCTCCCCGCCTTTTGTCCCTTGATTATTTAGTATTTTTGGAATGCTATTAGTATCTTCTACCGTGAGGACTGAAGCAAAGTATTTACTCAACTCCTCTGCCATTTCCTGGTTCCCCAGTATTATTTCCCCAGCCTCATTCTCTAAGGGCTATATGTTCACTTTGGCCTCTCTCTTCCTTTTTATATATTTAAAGAAGCTCTTGCTATCCGATTTAATATTACTTGCTCGTTTACCCTCAAAGTTTATTTTCTTCCTCTTTATTATTTTTTTGGTCATCTTTTGTTGGTTTTTAAAACTTTCCCAATCCTCTGGCTTACCACTAATCTTTGCCACATTGTATGCTTTTTCCTTCAATTTGATACTGTCCTTAAATTCCTTGGTTAACCATGGTTGGTTTATCCCCTTCCTTGAATCCTTCTTCCCCGCTGGGATATATCTTTGTTGAGAGTCATGAACTATTTTCTTAAACGTCTGCCATTGTTCATCAACTTTCTTTTCTGCTAAACTCCTTTCCCATTCCACTCCAGCCAACTCTGCCCTCATTCTATTGTAATTAACCTTATTTCACTTAGCACAATTGTTTCTGACCCAAGTTTCTCACTCACAAACTGAATGTTAAATTCTACTATATTATGGTCAATGTTTCCTAGGGGATCCTTTATTCTGAAATCATTTATTAAACCTGCCCCTTTACACATTACCAGATCCAAAATAGCCTGATCCCTGGTTGGATTCACAACACATTGTTCGAAGAAACTGTCCCGAATACACTCTACGAATTCTTGCTTGTGTCTACCACTGCCAATTTGATTTTCCAAATCTACATGAAGATTAAAGTCACCCATGATTATCGTATTACCTTTTTTACATGCCCTCATTATCTCCTGATTTATTCACTGTCCAACAGTATAGCTACTGTCAGGGGGTCTATAGAATATTCCCACCAGCTTCTTCTTCCCCTTGTTATTTCTTACCTCCACCCATATGGATTCTACATCTTCCGATCCAAGATCCTTTCTTGCTATCGTACTTATTCCATCACATACTAATAAAGCTACCCCACCACCCTTTCCTTCCTGCCTGTCCTTTCAAAAAGTCACATACCCCTGAATATTTAGTTCATAGCTTTGATCTCCTTGTAACCACGTCTCCGTAATGGCTATGAGATCATAACCATTAACCTCTACTTATGCCGTTAATTCATTTATTTTGTTCTGAATACTATGTGCATTTAAGTAGTATGGCTTAGCATTTGGTGTAAAATCATTCAGTACTTCATGGGAGGCCAACACCAATTTGACTCAATATTGAATTCTTCCTGAGGCCTCAAAGTCTCTGGATTAATTGAACATTGTAATTACTGAATGCTGACAGATATTTGGGATTTTCAAAAATATGCAATTTTCCATGGCACAGCATGAAATACATTTATTATGATAAACACTATGAAGTAGAATTTAAGAAGTATAGAAATAAACTACAAGTCAGTGGCAGTTAACTGTCACTCAGCTGTAAGTGGTTCCCTGACTAAATGGTGGCAGTTGTTATATTGTTATACTATTCCAATAAGATTTAGGAACTATATGTTCATGCGTACGCATACATAAGTACCAGAGCGCCATGTCACTTACTACTGCACTACAGTCTGTGTATCAAAATAACAATGTATAAGTCCACAGCACATGATGTAATCCGAGAAATAAATTTGGAGCTTCATTGAATGTGAGTCTAAAGGCGTGATTATTTCAAACCTCGGGGAACCCCAAGGCAAAAGAACGGTTGATTGGGCTGTTGCAACTACTCTGTTCTAAAAGATATACGTTCAAAAAGCCTCTACTGATGCACTGAACTAAGCCAATCTGCTAAAAGGAATGGTTTGCCAAACAGTTGTGCTAATGGAAATTTGGTTAGTTCAGAGGGGGAAGGAGCTACAAAATAATAAAATCAAAAGGCAACAGTTAATATACAGCATAATTAATTCTATTTAAGGGAATACAATTAACATGAACTAAGCAGAGATACTAACATGAAAAAAATCCAAATTGAATAAAATAAAAATCTTATATATGTGAATAATTAAATGAGTTAGGGAATACTATACTAAAAAGATGCATTATAAACATGTTCAGATACATACCATAAATAGCATAAGTAGATAAGCTTTTAATAAAAACTGTCGGGACAGCTAATATCTGTTACCTACAATTCCTATGCCATGTGGAAACTCCAGGGCACTTCCCGAGTCCTGGATAACTATGTCTGCAGGAAGTGCTTCTAGTTGCTCAAACCCAGGCTCAGGGTTTCTACGGAGCATCTGGAGTCACTGCAGGGCATAGCGGAGGCTGAGAATTTTCTGGAGTACATTTTCCAGGACCTGGTTATCCTACACGTATAGAGAGGATGGCAAGGAGGTGGTCATCCAGCAGGGTAGGAAGATGCAGGCAGTGCAGAATCCTCTGAGAATGTGCCAGTGTCAAACTGCTTTTCAGCGCTGAATACAGGTGAGCGTGACAATACCTCTGGAGAATACACTCTAGAGAACATCTCGGGCACCATGGGGAAAATGACTGCAGGGAGACACAGCCAAGTGTAGAAATGCAGTGATCATAGAGAATTTGATAGTCAGGGGCATAGGCAGACATTTCTTCCACCACCTCCATGAGTCTCTCATGTTACGGTGCTTCCCTGGTGCCAGGGCAAAGATGCTACTACATTTTGCAAGAGAAAGGGAAACAGCTAGAAGTTGTGGTTCATGTTGGAATCAATGATATAGTTGGAAAAAGGTTGAGTTCCTACAGACAAAGTTTCAGGAGCTTGGCAGGAAGTTAAAAAAACAGGGCCTCCAAGGTAGTAATCTCTAGATTACTCCCAATGCTAGATGCTAGCGAGTACAAGAGCACTAAAGTAAGACAGGTCAACGTGTAGCTGGAGAAATAATGCAGGAAGGAGGGCTTCAGATACTGTGGCATTGGGACAAGTTTTGAGGCAGGATGGATCTATACAAGGTGGGCGGGCTGTGTCTCAACAGGGCTGAGACCAATGTGCTCAAAGGGAGATTATGAAACAGCGTAACCTACAGGGTATGGACCAAGTGCTGGAAAGTGGGATTAGACCGGATTGCTCTTCCTTGGCAGACACAGATGTGATTTGGTGAATGCCCACCTTCTGTGCCATCATTTTTTTATGTTTTGAAAGCATTGTTGTCACAAATGTTATGCACAAAATATGATAGGAGTACACCAGGAAATACAGAACTGGATATTCATTTCCCTTTTAATCCTGATCATTGTTGTTATGGAAAAAAAAACCTGAATGTATTTTGTTGAAGGAATTTTATCAGGCTTTACCACAACAACTACTGATACTTGTATTTATAAAGGATTTTTGATGTAAGAAAACAGCCCAATAGGTTTTTCAGGAGCATTATGAAGCAAAATTTGACACTGAGCCACAGGAGATAATAAGGCAGATGACCAAAAGCTTGTTCAAAAAGATGGGTTTTAGAGAGTGTCTTAAAGGAGGCGAGATAGTGATAGAGAGAGGTTTAAAGTTTAGGGAGGGAACTGCAGAGCTTGGGGCTTTGGCAGTGAATGGTGGAATAATTAAAATCGTGGTGTTCAAGAGGCTGGAATTAGAAGAGAGACAATATCTCAGTAACCCACTGAGATACAGAGGAGATTACAGAAATAGGGAGTGGAGAACCTAAGGAGGGGTTTAAAAATAAGATGAGAATTTAAAAATTGAGGTGTTGCTTAACTGAGTGCCAATGTGAGTCAGTGGGCACAGGGGTGACGCGTGAATGGGCTCTGACCCAAATCAGGGCATGGGCAGCAGGATTTTGGAATGGCTTCAAATTTACAAGCTTAGATTGAAACCAATATTTGGGAGAAAGCTCATTCTAGGCTTTGTGACAATTTCCCCACAAATTGTTTTCTTTACAGGGTTTGAGATTAAGACAAAGGGCAGGATTTTTCAAATGATGAGTTTTCCCACCCTGCCACCCAAAGAGTCAGTGGAAATGCATCCGTGATGATCCGGGCTGCCCCACAGCCATTTCACGCCAAGGGGTATTAATTGGCTGGACACGGGACTTCTGCCCTTCACTCGGGAGGGAGTTCCACCTCAGAGAGCTGCTGGCTTGGTGAGCAGCTCCGTAGTCCCAGCAGCGCCAATAAGAACAATGGCCAGGACTGGGACTACAAACAGTCCCGAGATTCTAAATCCTGGAGACAAGGACCAGGTGAGTGCAGGTGGTCTCACGGCGGGATGGGGGAGGTAAGTCTCGGAGAGGTGGCAAGAGAGGGGTAGGGGTCTTGATGGACAGGCTGTGGGGGAGGGAGCACCCACAAAGGGCAGACTTTGCTGTTGGGGATTGGGGGGTGGGGGAGGGGGGCGTGGTGATATACAAAGCAGGCCATTAAGGGAGGTTCCCCTCCTCACTTCCCACCGAGGCCCAAGCAGGATGACTTGCCAGGCTTCCCCCATGTCCCTAAACTCCTCCAAACAACCTAAAAAGTGAGGCCGGTTGGGAAACAGCATTTACATGGTTATTAATTGCCCACTTAAGGGCCTCAACTGGGGCAAGGGCGGCGGGCTGGCCTAGGCCTCGTCTGTCCCCTGTGTAATTGTAGACAGGACGGGGCAGGCAGGAGGGTGGTCTGGGGAATTTTACAGACATCCCCCCACCCCCCTCCACCTGCCTGCAAACCTGCTGGCAGGGAACTGTAAAATTCTGCCCAAAGCCTTTACCAGAGCATAATTCTTAATGCAACATCTGACCGCCGGTATTTCCTTACCAGTAACTAGTATTACATTTTGATCAAATGATTTTCAGAAAACTGAGGGATAAAAACTCAAGGGTTCCTGAGGGATCTACCAGTTGAGAAGTGCAGTCAATCTTTGCTTCACGGAAAGCTGGAGATATATTATAGTGTCTGTGTACTTACTGCAAACTCAAATGCTTCTGTTAAATCGTGCCACTTCCAAATGAGCACTTGTCTTACTTACCTGAGAGCCCACCCACATCCATTTTCTTCAGGTTCTTTGCTTCTAGGATGCAGACAGTGAGTTTCCCAGCAGTTGGAACATAACGCAAAGAGGTGCAAATATCTCCCAATTTCTCTGGCTGTAGGAAAATATCACAGAAATTTGGATGGTCACAAAACTGTCACAATCTTTGCATGTTATAATTTTGAAAGTTAGCTTACTGATGGAACAGGGCAGCAGAAGAGGCAGGTGTGATTCCAGATCAAAATCCTAGCATAATTCCATATTACTGCTGCTAAACTCGTGTGATTTAAAAGCTAATCTTTATGGATGTTTATACAGCTTAGATGCCTGTAAGTTTTCAGCATTAAATCCCAAACTTTCTTTGCAGCACATGACCATTAGAGACTATTCCAAGACAAAGACTTGGATTTTGCAGTAGTGCAGCAGTAATTGTGACCTAGTACACCATTAAAGCCTGACGTCACATTTCATTCAACTAAGGTTTCAATGGTTTTTGCAGTGAGAGAAGAATGTGTAAGAAGTTGAAATTCATGTCAAATCACTGGTTGTTTAGATTCCATCTGTGCACCCTGTGGCAGAGCCGGCATGACTGACAACAACTTCCAAACTTTCACATTTAACTGCGCATGTGCAGATGTCAGACGTTGCTATCAGTTTTACACAGTAATGACAACAAGCACTGGCAGCTTTGACTATTATAATTTTCCCTCTCCAATTCTACTTCCCTTTTTTAATATGCCCCCACTGCATGGATGTCAGAGGCAGCTTCAAGACACTTAAAACCTACCTCTTCTTTCTCAGCACTCTCAAGATCTCGCCATTCTTCAAGTTGTTGACCAAGATCCACTTTGGTCATTAGTACCAATACTTGGCCAATGCAGTCATGTTTGGAAAATCGATCAAAGTCATAAACTGCCATCACCAGGGTCTTCCCTCCCAGCTCTTGATAAGGAACCTGCATATAAAATTCAGTTAAAGGCAAAATGAAATGACAAAAATCCGTGAATCTCCTGCGATGTCAGCTGTCTGGTTCCTCTACACATGCTAATCTCATTGCTTTATCTATAGCAAATTCCCTTGCGGGGGTGGGGGAATCCAATAACTACTGAAATATGTTTGAATATATAAATTCTCATGTAAATTTTTGTTTGAGTTGTGGTAGGAAACCTTTTTGAAAAGTCATTAGTAACAGAGATGAAATGTGCATTTCAAAGCGATTTACAGGGCATTTTCAAAACTATTCATAATTGATGATGTATCTAGCTCTGAGGTATTTGCCACTGTTTTGAATCATTAGATTAGTGAATCTCAGTTGCTTAATATCTCAACAGTTTAACAATATCAAAGTGTGTTGAGACTACAATATCAAAACAGAGTCATGAACCTTCAGCCACAGTTAAAAGCTCATAACATCTAACAAGTTTTGACAAAGCAATCTATTCATTAATTGAAAATATCTTACAGCACTAAGTATGGTGGACAGTTTTCCCAATGTCTCCCTTGTAAATCTACTACTGATTCTCAACAATGTTCTTCAGTTTACACAAGAAACCTTGGACCTGATTAAACATTTGACAGCAGGAAACCAATGATGTTCTGTTTTTGCCATAATAGAATACATTTAACTGGAGCAAACATTTTCTGATGTGACCATCTGCAGGACATTACATTACCTAAGTTATTTACTGACAATGGAGAGTAGACTCCGGTATTACAAAAATACCTTTCATACTGATTATTTATGTTTCATATGGTGAATTCTATGGCCAGGTATTACTATCACAGCCCTCATAATGTAATTCAAGGGAGCTAGTTCCATGTGGTGGTCCTTCAGAGGTCTGAAAGTTGAATCATTCATGAGAGAATCAGACAGCAAATACTGGAGTGAATCTTCATTTTTCGTTGCTACCAGTGCAGAACTTTCTCCCACTGGGAGTACATATCAAGAATTTGAGTGTATGCCTCATTAATTTTCATGGACGGGAAATCACAGGCTCACAAATGAGCTGAATTCACACTTTATGCCCCCGTGTGTGAAACTCTGCATGGAAATTTTAAAGATGAAAAGTTTCCCCACTGTGCAGTGAGGTCTGAACCAAACAGGCCAGGGAAGGCTCAAGCTCAGTCCTTCACCGAAACTGAGTTGGCCAATTTTAGTGGAGTTAATAATGTGAGTGGTATGTTTTATTCTCACCATTCCTAGACTGAGGAGAAGACAAAGGTTTTCCAGGGTTATTAGCTTACTTGCTATTTTGCAATTCCTGCCTGTAGGAATTGCATATGTGGGCATTGACAGCATCTGCTAGGCTGTTATGACTCCTGTCTTGGACCAGCCTGTCAACATTGACTGACTGTCAAGATTCAAGACATTAGAGGAGTGCAGGCACCTTTGCAACAGCTTCACAAATAATAGCAATGTGCCGAGATGAGTTAGATGTCCAGTGTGTGCCAGAAACATGTGTTATGATCTCCATAGAGACTGATAACGTCTAAAAAGAAATTTGAACCTCCAGTGAAAGGACGACACAATATTTCATGTTTTAAGACTTTCACTGTAACAAAAAATTAAAAGCACAAGTAACAACACTATCTTTGTGGGCAGTTTATACTTTAAACCACAAAACAGAACATTCCCCTTTTTCTTTTAGCACAACCAGAAACAAACTTCAGAAATATACTTTACACTGCCCTTTAAGTAGATATTCAATTCTCCTGGAACTAGCCCGACGTGATTCTGAGCACCTGGGGGTTACTTCTGACCTTTTTCTTTCTCAACTTGAGAACTTTTAACCTAACAATTGTCTTTCACGGTGAGGTTTCTTCCCTGGGGATTCTTCCTCTAGTACAAGCTAGGCAAATCTTCTAGCCTTGTTTTAACTTCTCATGAATTTGGTCTTTTCAATCTAAGCGTAAACTCCCACCCATATTCCTGAATGGTGAACCACAGCATCTTGCTGCTGAGAGCTACACTCCCTCTCCTGGATTAACTCTGAGTTTTCAGGAATATCTTTAAATTTCCCTTCTCAAAGCCGATCTCCATAGCAATGTGGATTACATGGACCCTGTATCCAGGTAGAAATGCTAATTAGCTTTCCTTGAGACCACAACTCTCTTTTACCTTGGAAGTAAATTAACAATTTTAAGTGCAACTGTTTATAACCCAACATTCTCAACACTTTTCTGGGGCTTTGGAGACTCACAGTCTATCTGCTGTTAGCACACAGGCTTCTGTCATTGTCCCCAAACTTGCATCTTCTTCCCAGTAAAACAATCTGGGCCCCTTTAATCTGTAACAATCCAGGACTGGAGAAATTAATAGAATTAAAATCTGCCAAATCACCCAGGCTTGCTGTCAGTCAGATTTCAGAATAGGTCAAGTGGCCCCCTTCATTTAACCTTAAACTAAACACATAGTCCCAAAGCATAACAATCTTATAAATATCATAATTGTAACACGCGTGAGTGTCACTTTCACACTCTCCATTACCATTCATACTTCAATAGGTGTGAATGACATGTATGAGAATGGAAAAAATAATATCCATGTGCTTTTACTAGACATTAAGGAAAGAAGCAGATAGCTCATCGATCTGTTAGTAACACCTCAAACTTCACATTTTAATATTTCATGATATTGCCATTTGTTGAAATATCCTAGAGGTAGCACTTTTTCAGATTTATCCATGTCAACAGAGAATATTTCTGCCTTAAGGCAGACTAGCATAATTAAGAAAATATTCACCATTTTTCAAATGCTTTTTGGAGGATGTGCAGTGAATGAACACGTTGATTAAAACTTTGATGTATATAAATAGAACTATTTATGAACAGTCTGATTGCTAACTGTCCCTGCATCACTCATTTTCATAACCCCACTGGACTTCACCATTGTGGAACAGAAAGAATCCTATTAAAACCATTCAGCTAAACAGAGTGAGGGTCTGACTGAAGAACACATTGTTTAAAACTATATCAGTGTGTAAAGAGGAAGAAATTAGTAATTGTAACTGTGGAACTCTTAGAGACAGATACAGGGGGAATTATAATGGAGATTAAGGAAATGATGGAGGAAATAAATAAACACCTTATATCTGTCTTCACAATAGTAGATACAAAAAGTATTCTGAAACTAGTGGTAAACCAGGATCCAATGAGAACAAGGAACTTAAAAACATAGTATTTGTAGAGAATAGGGCTGGAGAAATTAATAGAATTTGACCAATCTGTTAGAGTTTTTTGACATTGTAACTGCTAAGCTATAAGAGGATATCAGTGCATGTAGTGTATTTGGATTTTCAAAAAGCATTTTATAAGGTGCCACACATGAGGTTATTACATAGAGAAGGCACATTTACAAGGAGCTGTGTCTGTGTAATCAAATTAAGCAGGACAGAAAACCAAAGACTGGATTAGAGTAGGGATTGTGAAGTGGACCATTTTACTGCTGCTGAGTTTTGCCAGAGCTGACGAGACAATTTAACGGGGTTTATTAAGAGGTTAGGATAAAGGAGTCTCTGGGGAATCTGTGCCATCAACACTGTAATGAACCTAGTTTGGGTGATGACCATCTCCAGAGACCTTGAATAGATTATGGCTACTGGGGTACATGACTCTGGTGCCAAATTGATTGAGTAGTGAACTGAGAGATCCTACATAACAGAGGCTGAGTGAGAGAACTTTGGGACTGCACGTGGTGTCACATATCTGCAGGGAGTGATTCAGGAGTTTGTGGTTGTGTGAGAAGTATCTTTGTTGTATTGACTATTTAAATCAAAATTTACCTTTTTATTTGAACTGTTGATTCATATTTAATTTGCATTGGTTCTGATTCATGTTAAAGTAAAATCTATAAAAAGTGGAATGTTGCTCGTAATCTCTTCATTTGAGGGTCATTCAGTAATTTTGGTTATTCTGGTTTAAGGTTTCCCCATGGGGATTATAACAAGGCTCAAAGAGCCATTTGACCTACCCGTGCTCCTGTTTCCTATGTTCAACTAACAGGGTTTCAATAATCTAATGTTTCTTTTGCATTGTAGATAGTTTTCCCTTCACTTGACAGGAACATGGATCCAATGTAACTTTGAGTGATGTATTTTTAACATTTCATTAATGTAAGCAGAAATTCCTGGCTTGGCAGCACATTTTGCTTAATCTATCTGAAAACCTGCTGTTTCAGCAAATGTTGTGCTGCCTCATGCAGAATGCAAAATGAGGAGTTCTAAGCCTATTGATATCAGACAGTAAATGTCTTTCAATCAATGTCTTTTAATAAGTGTTGCAGGCTTGCAAAGGCATTTACTGTGGATGAAATCACACTTCTAAACACTGAAGGATTTATATTGATCATCCAAAGGGAGAACCTCATAGTTTTAATGATTGTTCTATTGCATGAGACAGCCAATAATCATAGCTGCAGTAGTATTTTAAGTTATTTATTTTGATATTGACTCAAATCAAATAGAGTTTTCAAATGTGCACATTACATATAAAGTAGTTGTGAGATACTCAGAATATCTTATTTAAGATAAGCAATCACTTGCATAAAGTCGAATGTAATCTGAAAGAAACCCACTGCAAGTATATGAAGTCTATCTATAGATTGCTGCTTTTTAATCTCATACATATCAAAGAAGAAATAATTTGCATTTATAGAACACCTTTCATGGCCTCTGGATAACCCAAAGCACTTCACTGCTACAGAAGTGCTTTTGAATTGTAATCAATGTTGTAATGTAGGCAAGCATGGAAGCCAATTTACACATGTCAAAGTCCTACAAATAGCAATGAGATAACCTATTTTAGTGACATTAGATGAGAGATTATTGTTGGTTAGGGCTGGGGGGGCGGGGGGGGGGGGGGGGGGAGGCGGTGGTTGGGGGTGTGGTGGGGGCGGGTGGGGGGGACTCTCCTTTTCTTCCTCAAATCTTTTAAGTTCAATTTAGAGGGTATAAGGATCCTCAGTTTAGCATTTCTTCCGAAAGACAGCACTTTCGACAGTGCAGCACTCCCTCAGTATAGAACTCTGTCTGATTCACATAAAAAGCATTTACCCTAGTGTGAACTGGATTGAAGTTAAGCATTCGGATTAGACTGCTCCCTTGATTCCATATGTAGCATTGTAACAAGTAGGAAGTGTAAAAGGGAAGGTGACTTACATTGGACCACTCTTGTAAATTTCCTAAAAGCTGACTTTAAAGCAAGGAACAAGAAAATCTAACACATTAGTTTTCTTGACTTGGCTGGAGTGGTTCTATCATGATTGGAAGCTAATAATAATACAGCAACAAATGCAACCCTAAATTTGTAGTCCATACTAATGATATCTATTGTAAATATTAGTGAGAAGAAACTTGACTTCTGACCAAGCCTGGGCAGGTTGCCTAACTGGGGGAGAGAGGAGTGGGTTGGGATGGTCATGGTGGTGGTGTTGACTTTCTTCTCAGTTGTTCCTCAGAACAAAACTTGTCTGTGGTTCCACTAATACAGCAGATTTGGGTTACAATTGCACAGCGGTTATGTTTCTAGGCTAGTAATCTGGAATAGAAAGCTAGTGTCAGAAATGATGAAACTATCAATCACCTAGTTGAGTGATGTCCTTTAGGGAAGAAAATCTGTCGTTCTTACCCAATCTGGTTCACATGTGACTCCAGACAAACAGCAATGTGGTTGACTCTTAACTGCCCCCTGAAATGGCCTAGCAAGCCATTCAGTTGTATTGAAGAAGGTGGCTCAACACCACCTTCTCAAGGGCAATTACAGATGGGCAATAAATGCCAGCCTTACCAACAATATTAATATTCCATGACTTAATACATTGATACATTCCATAAATTTATTTACATAACAATTATTGTGTGAAGTATCTTGGGACAGTTCATGTTGTGCTTAATAAATACAATTATTAGTAATAACACAGCAGTTGAGGAAAGATAGTATTGCATATTAGTGGGATAGAAACAAAGGAACAATATCCAAAGTAATTATGTTATCAATTTGAATAAGTTAGTTGGAGACATTATCGGTAAAGCCTAAATTAAAACTATAAATTTATTATGAATCAGAAATGTGTATGATTATGCTGATGAATGTCATCCAAAAGGGAAGAATTAATAACTACAGAATTATAACTCAGTTAGCCTAACATCTGCAGGGAGGAAAATGTTCAAGAGCATTTTGCAAAATGCAATCCATATTCACATAAGGAGCAATGTTCCCTATAGTTATACAACAGTTGTGCAGGTACTGTAAAGGTCACTCACAAGCTGTCGCCTTTAACACAGCACTTACCAAAAAGTTTAAAGTTTAATGTTACTAAGCACTGAAATTAGCGGGCCGCATATCAGAAGGAAAATTTAGAGTGATCATTGATGAGTAGTAGTCAGTGTGGAGTTAGAACTAATAGTAAAAGTCTCTTGAATTTACTGGAATTCATGATTGAATAAATGGTCAAGAGTTATTGAATGAAATGAATGCAGTCCACTTTGATTGTGGGAAGGCATTTGACAAAATTCCACAAGTGATGCTTTTAAGGGGAGTTTAAAGCCTATGGAGTTATTGGAAAATTAGCTAGCTAGAATGAAAATGTTTACAGGACAGTAAAACCATAGAATTGCTTTAATGGACATTTTCTAATGGGTTTTACTACATAGTAACAAATGCTAAAAATTAAAAAAAAACACCAACAACCATGCCTCTAACTGAAACAAAACCTAACTTAAATTTGCATTTTCCAATCTATCGTCGCTTGCCATGAAGTGTTACCTTGAATGTAAAGTATTCATTGAAGGACGGGTTCAAAGTCTTTTTCTGAACCTTCGTCTCATATTTCTTCTTCTTGTCTGGAAGCAGGAAAACTTTAACATAAGGGTCAGATGTGCCACCCATGTCCAGTGCAGGGAGTTCAGCTGCCTGAAGAATTCCCACTGTTAGCTGCAAAAGACATGGAGAACAATTAAAGATCTGGAGCTTGTTAATGTGAACCAGGTTTCCTGAATGAAGCCCACCCTGAAAGCCCAAGGTGTTGCAGTGGGAGCTCAATGGAGCCCACATAAGCAGTGATCCATTTGATGTGGGCTCTACTCTTTACCACATTTTCCAGCATGCCTAATAAGGAAAGAATCACTGCAAGACAAGGGGCCAGGACTCAAGAGGAAAAAGCAGTTATACTTTTGACAAATATTTCAATCATCACCCTTACAAAGCACTTGGACAACTTCCCACACAGCCCCACCTGCCCACCCATTCTGGGTTTTGTGGCTCCATGCACCCTCAGTGCTACTGTTGCCTGCTGACTCTATGAAAATTTAATGCCCGCTGACCCTGCAAACTCTTAGCAAGGGCAATGCTAGAGGGCATTAATGGGCATCATTCCAACATAACCATTGAGATTGTATCTTGATTATTGGTGCAGAATTGTGAAGGCCTTGATACTATTCTACAGAATATCCACTGGAGTATGCCCATTGACTGGCACTGCCCTTGTAAAAGTCTTCAGTGTAATATTAGCAGAGAAGATAAGAGGACTTTATAAAATGCAAATTAAACATTCAGGAAAGGTACCATACTGAGTCATATTAGGCGCCATCCAAGCCATATATAACATGCTTTTAGTTGCCCTTTTTTTGCAGATGATTCACAAATGAGACAGTAATTTCCCATCTTCCAATCACACATCAACATTTGGAGGATGTCCATCAGCAAATTCCCCACATCCCCTGAGGGCTGTGGGAGGGAAGACTGTCTTTATTGATTCCGGGTCTGGAGGGATTTTCTTATGAGGAGAGGTAGAAGAATGAGAGGTGACCTTCTTGAAACATAAAATTCTTAGGGGGCTTGACAGGGTAAATGCTAAGAAGTTGTTTCCCCTTGTGGGAGAGTCTAGGACCAGAGGGCATAGTCTCAGAGTAACAGAGATGAGGAGGAATTTCTTCTCTCAGAGGGCAGTCAATCTGCAGAATTCTTTACCGCAGGGGGCTGTAGAGGCTGCGTCATTAAGCATAGTCAAGGCTGAGATAGACAGATTTTTAATCAGTAAGGGGATCAAGGGTTATAGGGACAAGGCAGGAAAGTGGAGTTGAGGATTATTGAATGGCAGAGCAAACTCAATGGACCCAATGGCCTACTTCTGTTCCTACATCTTATGGCCTTTAGATTCCACAACAGTGGTGGTAGATAGTCTTAAGCCTGAACTGACCTTGAAGCCTACAATGAAGGTGGTTAAACTGTTAGATTTAAGGAGCTATGCAGTACAGTGAAATGAAGCAGTCATTTGTTCTCCAATGATGTAGAATGTAGGGTTGTTAGATAACCTCTCTCTGAAAGTCAGTACCTTCACTGGCACAAGCACATTTGAAGAAAGCACCAGCAAACAGAATATGCATAATATATACAAGGCTTCAGATAACCTTGTATCTTATTTTCAAAAAAAAACATAAAGGTAACCTTACTAAAGTCATGTTTTTTGTTTTCAAGGCTTGTTACATGACAATCCTTTCACAGGGTTATAAAAGATGGGAGGCAGTTATTTTTATAAGGAATACTTTCAACGTAACTTACGTAACCATTTTATTCATTCTATGCATACACATGGGTAAACCCCACTGACATCAGCTAAAGAAGCCAGGATGCAGTAGAGCTATTGATTTCTGCACAGTGTGAATCCTTAGAGATTCTTCATGAGCCATTGTTTTCTTTTTGAAGTAATCGTAAAACAGGATTCATTTTTACTCAGCTAAGACTACAAGCAAACCATTGGTGCTGTCTCAAAAAATAAGATCATAGCATCTAATCATCATTTAGTGTGGATAAATAAAACCAAATTTTTTGTTTCTGATTACAGATATTTGATGGCCCCAAGTGGATGTCTATGACCTTATTTATTTCAATGGCATCTATGGAGCACACCAATGCAGCAGTCTAGCCTCAGCTCTAGAAGAATCCTTCCCAAATAAATTATTCCTCCAACAACGTGCATCGATATAGCACTCATTGGGCGGAATTTAATGTAGATGACGAGGTCTTACCCATCGACAGAAGAACCAGCAAGAGCCCCATGTGGCCTACTTTTGGGAAGACCTGCCAAATTAAGTGCTGTGAAGCTGACGGCTTTCCCAGGGACCGAGGACCCCGGGGCTGAAATCACGGAGTCCACAAGCAAACCAGCAGCAGTGGGTTGAGACCCTTAAGTGGGCATTCATTGTCCACTTAAGGGCCTTGACTGGGACAGGGTGGCAACACCGTCCATGAGCCTTCCTGCCCTGGACCTCAGATATGAGAAAGTGGCAGGTCCGCAAGCAAACTCACCTCAGAGGAAGGCATTAAATTTCACTTATGATGTCAAAAAGGTATCTCAGAATACTACATATTGAGAAGAAAGCAAAGAGCTGGAGAGAAAGGACAGTTAGAATAGATGTGAGGAGTAAGGTCAAAATGGGTTTTGAAGAGATTTTTTCATCAGGTTTTGTTAATAGCAAATGAGGAGTGTGAAAGACAGTTCCTGAGGACAGGTGCATGGTGACTGAAAGATTAACCCCCAGTGGTAGAACAAGTTATGGGATAATGTCATAAAAATACAGCAAGCATATGAGTATTTAGGTTTTGTGGCATTTGAAGGAAGGACAAGGATCTTCAGTGCTTTTTGAGAAGAGATGAAAACAAGACAGTGAAGCGGAACAGTGAAAGGGGAAAAAAGGGAGGGGGGAGAGAAATGCAGCTGGGAAAGGGAGGGGGAAAGGAGAAGAGTGTAAAGGGAGAAAGTCAAATTGGGAATGTGGGCAGGGAGTGGGGGAGCCATAAATGTGGGGAACAGGGGAAGCAATGTGTGGTACTCATGTTGAGTTGATCAGTTTTTGATTTTATGTAGCTGTTAGTCAAGCCTGGGTGTGGTTACAGAGAAAGGGCGTAGAACCTTCCAGTCCCACCAGCACCTGGAAGCATGGTGGGTGGGGGAGCTTAATTTGGTGGGAAGCCAAAACTCACTCAGTTTCCCGACAGGGGGATGAACTGTAGAAATTCTGTTCTCGGGACTTTAAAGGCAAGCTAACGGCAGGTCGAGCTTCCTGAGCAACAATGTTGGGAAGCCCTTTTGCATGCGTTAGCATGCCATACATGCTCATTAAAAGGCCACTTCACTAAAATTAAGTTACCCTTCCAAGTTAAGTTCCCTGCCAATGTCACGATGATGCGACTTGTACATGAGTGATAGCAATCTGTAATTTCCTCAGCTGATCAAACATATTGCATCGTTTAAAAAGGACTTTTTAAAAGCAAGAAAAGGCACTGACTTAAGATGGCTGCCACAAGTCACCTGGTGTCTGGTATTGCAAGTTGACCAGTTCCTGGAAAGTTCCAATGTGAATTATGATTCAGGCATGCTTTGACATTCTTCTTTGGAATTTCACACCTGATGATCTTAAGAACCTCTTCAAAAGGATTTTTTGGAAACTGTACTGGACCTCACATTTGTATTTCTATAAGGCTACCTCTCAAGAGGTGACAAAGTCTAGTAGGACATTGGCTACGTGGAAAGGTGTTATTCCTATCTCATCAAGACTGATAATGGATCATTCAGAAGCTAATGGCTGGGACATTATAAGTCATGGGAAAATAGCCATAGACAGTTCAGACATCACTGCAGGAGTTCCTCAGAGTAGTATCCTGGGCGCCACCATCTTCAGCTGCTTTATCAATGACCTTCCTTCCATCGTAAGGTCAGAAGTGGGGATGTTCGCTGATGACTGTACAATGTTCAGCACCATTCGCGGCTCCTCAGATACTGAAGCACTCCATGTCGAAATGCATCAAGACCTAGACAATATCCAGGTTTGGGCTGACAAGTGGCAAGTAACATTCGTGCCACAAGTGTCAGGCAATGACCATCTCCAACGAGAGAGAATCCAACCATTGCCCTTTGATGTTCAATGGCATTACCATCACTGAATCCCCCACTATCCACATCCTGGGGGTTACCATTGACCAGAAACTGAACTGGACTAGCCATATAAATACTGTGGCTACAAGAGCAGGTCAGAGGCTAGGAATCCTGCAGTGAGTGACTCACCTCTTGACTCCCCAAAGCCTGTCCACCATCTACAAGGCACAAGTCAGGAGTGTGATGGAATAGTCCCCACATGCCTGGATTAGTGCAGCTCCCACAACACTAAAGAAGCTTGACACCATCCAGGACAAAGCAGTCCACTTGATTGGCACCACATCCACAAACATTCACTTCCTCCACCACCAACGCACAGTAGCAGCAGTGTGCACCATCTACAAGATGGACTGCAGGAATTCACCAAGGCTCATTAGACAGCACCTACCAAACCCACGACCACTACCACCTGGAAGGACAAGGGCAGCAGATAGGTGGGAACACCACCACCTGGAAGTTCCCCTCCAATGGAAATATATTGCAGTTCCTTCACTGTTGCTGGGTCAACATCCTGGAACTCCCTTCCTAACAGCACTGTGGGTGTCCCTACACCACATGGACTGCAGCAGCCCAAGAAGGCAACTCACCACCACCTTCTCAAGGGCAACTCGGGATGGGCAATAAATACTGGCCCAGCCAGCGAAGCCCACATCCCAAGAATGAATTTGTTAAAAATCGGCTAAACAAATACCTTCTGAAATCATGTTGGGGTGAGAGGGTCATGTGACTGGAATAACAATTTTTGAAATCTCTTTTGAATTTAGTGCTCAAGTCGCTGAAACAATCGTCTAGAAAAACCTGCCAGTACCTGGGGCAGTAATATTCTCTCCCTTCCCTTCTCCCTCAAGTCAAGCCCCAATCTCTATTCCTGTTTAAAAACCAGCATAGAGATAGAAAATTTTTCATCGAATGAAACCTCAGGTGCAAAAATCATCAACTTCTGGAAAAGGTGGATTACGTTTTTTTAAAATTGTCTCCGGCAATTGCAGTTTTATATGGGCTTCAACTCCTGGGGCAGAAATTTATGGCCCCGTTTCAGCGGGGACGGGGCCATAAAATGGGCGAGCCATTATAATCCCCATTGACTTCAGCAGGAACGTAAAATCCCGCTGCCGTAAAATTCTGCCCCTGAAATCTGAAAGAGCACCAGAGAGAAAAACCTGCCACAGCTAAAGACTCATAAACAGTGAACTCTGAGTTTTTTTTACTTTTCATCATTGAACTTTAATTTGGTTTATAAAGTAACTACCTTTGAAATATTTTTTATATCTTTACCTGTGTTTTTTTAACTCAATAAAAGATAAATGCTTTTTGTCTTAAACTCAATAGAGCCTGCCAGACTAGTTTCTTTGCAATCACCATGTAAATGGTTAAGCACAGACAATGAGTAAATACCTTCATCCTTATAAATTCACAACAAAATCCTGTTATGGTCAGACTTGGAGTGGTAAATTAGAGGAGTAATTTTTACACCTCCTCACGTGGCTGTAACGCCAATGAGAAATTAGAATGTTCACTTTTGTGGCCAGAATCTTTGGCTCGGCAAGTGGGGTGGGGCCCGCTCGCCGACGTGTAAAATGACACGTGGTGATATCGGGCGTGCATCCCGACGTCACCGCACGTCATTCCGATTTTCAGTTCGGCGGGCGCGCAGCCGAAATGTCAAAGGCCTATTAAGGCCATTTAAAAACTAATTAAAGTACTTAACACAGCTGCCCATGCAACCTTAAGGTTGGCGGGCTGGATGAGGCTTCATGAATAATTTATAAGTAAAATAAAGATTTTCATTAAATTTCATAGATATGTCCCAGCTCACGTGACACTTTCACATGAGGGGACATGTTCTAATTTTTTTTTCTTTATTAAAATTTTTGAAACTCAAACAGATATCCCTGAGGCAGCTCTGTGCCTCAGGGAGATTTCTGCACTCTTTTGCAAGCATGCGTGAAAGAGCGCAGGCCCTGACTCTCTCTCCTCTCCCCCGCCTGCACAGGGAGCGCTCAGCGCTTCTGGGTGCACGTCACGCTGGGCGGGCCTTAATTGGCCCACCCACGTAAAATGGTTGGCGCACAGCCAATCACGGGCAGCAATCAGCTGCGTGCCCACCGCGCCCGCTCCCACCCAACCCCCCAGTGGGGAGAATATTCTCCCCTATGACTCTATACAAGTGGCTTGCACATGGCAAGCTTGACTCCTTCCATGGCTTTGAGGTGAGTAGACTTGCTTTCGCCTGCTTGGGGATTGTTTAGAACTTGACTCACATTGGTTGCCGGGAGCACAAGTTGTGCGAAGACTGGAAGGGGGTTTGAATGGGTAGAATGGAAGTGTGGAGTGGAGGCTGCACCTGGGAGGCTGTCTGGGTACTTTTTAAATATGGCACCTGGCCCTTCAACTCCATGAGGTGATGGCAGATTTCCCACCTGCCCCAGCCACGAGATGCGCCGTGCTCTGCACAGATGCATAAGTAATGAGCCAACCAGCGCATGATTATGTGTAGTCAGCTGTCTGCCCACCCCAGTGGAAAACATTGCCACTTCCTCTCCTGCCACCGAACCTACACTTCAAAACTGAAGCAAGAAGCTGTAAGCATGAGAGCAGACATCTTAAAGTGCTGGAAATAAAACTCCTGTTTAGACATAAAAACTGGTGTGTATCATCTCTGTATATCTCCGAGACCTACATCACAAGGCAGACAAAGAGGAGGGAGAGGAAGGGGGAGCAAAATGGAGGGAAGTGTGGAGGATGGGGTGAGGAGAAGATTGAGAGATAGCTGAGGTAGGAGAAACAATAGAGTGAGGGATAGCGAAAAGGAAGAGGAAACCAGGAGGAGGAGGAGGAGGAGGAAGAGAGGTTAGAGTATATTTTGGATGATTATTGGTGGGGGAAGTATAGGTTTCCAAGGCCTTCGTTTGCTTTTTGTGGAGCAAAGGCTTGTCAATTTGCTAGGAATGGATGGCACTTGCAATGGTGTTCAGCATTGTGGTGAAATATGAAGACTTGAATGCAGAACATTTCAATTCGGATGATGGAAGAAACTCCCATTTCAAGTGTGTAGGAGCCACATTATCACACAGGGCAGAATTTTGCTCATGTCGGGCAGGCTTGGTCGGGCTGTCGGGAAGCCGACCGCTGCCTGAGATTGGGGCTGGACTGCGATTTCACGCTCGCGGGCGGGGGAGGAGGGCAAGTGCGAATTTCGTGCATGCGTTTGAGTGCTCACTTGAAAATTTCCCTGAGGCACAGAGCTGCCTAAGGGAGATGAACAGTTTTAAAAATTAGAAATAATGATTTTAAAAATGTTATTAAACATGTCCCCTCATATGATTCTGTCACATAAGTAGGGACATGTTACAAATGAAATTTTTAAAAATTGATTTTTTAAAATTTGATGTTGGAAATCTCATCCCGCCCGTGGATGAGGTTTCCATAAGAGCATAACATAAGAAATAGGAACAGGAATAGATCATTTGGCCCAGCGAGCCTGCTCCGTCATTCAATAAGATGGTGGCTGATCTTCTTGTGTTTCGATTTCCACATTCCCAGACAACCCCGATAACCTTTGATTTTCTTGCCTAACAAGAATCTATCTACCTCTTCATTAAAAATATTCAATGACTCCGCCTCCACCACCTTCTGAGGCAGAGAATTTCAAAGTCACACAAACCTCAGAGAAAAAAAATTCTCCTCATCTCTGTCCTAAAAGGCGACCCCTAATTTTAAAACAGTGCCCCTTAGTTCTGGACTCACCCACAAGAGGAAACATCCTTTCCACATCCACCTTGTCAAGGCCATTCAGGATCTTGTATACTTTAATGAAAGCACCCCTCACTCTTCTAAACTCCAGTGGAAACAAGCCAAGCCTGTCCAACCTTTCCTCATAAGACAACCCATTCATTCCAGCTATCAATCTATTAAATCTCCTTTGAACCACCTCCAATGCAGTTACATCCTTCCCTAAACAAGGAGACCAAAACTGCACATAGTATTCGAGGTGCGGTCTCACCAATGCCCTGTATAACTGAAGCATAACATCCTTACTTTTATGTTCCATCCCTCTCGTAATAAAGGATAGCATTCTATTAGCCTTCTTAATTACTTGCTGTACCTGCATACTAACTTTTTGTGACTCATGTAGAGGGGAGGTGGTGGCGTAATGGTATTGTTATTAGATTCGTGTTCCAGAGACCCAGGGCGATCTCTAGGAACCCGGATTTGAATCCCACCACAGCAGATGGTGGAATTTGACTTCAATAAAATCTGGAATTAAAAGTCTAACGATGACCATGAAACCATTGTCGATTGTTGTAAAAACCCATCTGGTTCACTAATATCCATTAGGGAAGGAAATCTGCTGTCCTGATGTGACTCCAGAATCACACCAATGTGGTTCTTAAAGGGGATGGGCAATAAATGTTGGCGTAGCCAGCAACGCCCACATCCCAAAAATAAATAAATAAATAAAAATGTACTAGAACACCTAAATCCCTCTGCACCTCAGAATTATGCAGCCGTTCTCCATAAGTAATACTCCGCCAAAGTGAACAATTTAATATTTTCCCACATTGAACTCCATTTGCCAGATCTTTACCCACTCACTCAACCCATCTATACCCATCTGCAACCTCCTCATGTCCTCTTCACAACATTCTTTCCTACCTATCTTTGTGTTATCTGCAAATTTAGCTACCATGTCTTCACTATTCTTATTTAAGTCATTGATGTAAATCGTAAAAAGCTGAGACCCCAGTACAGACCCCTGTGGGACTCCGCTCATCACAACCTGCCAATCAGAAAAAGACCATTTATGCATACTCTCTGCTTTCTGCCAGCCAGCTAATCTTCTATCCATGCTAATATGTTACCCCTTACACCATGTGCTTTTATTTTCCATAATAATATTTGATGTGGCACCAAAAAAATGCACAGGCAACGATAAGGTTGGACGGGCAGCGAAAAATTTGTTTCAATGACTTTGTTAATGGCCTCAATAGGCTTTTTAGTTTTCAGCAGGCGTGCCCGATGTCAATGTGCATCACTCTATGCTCGAGTGGGTCGGGCATGCGCCTATCCGCCAAGGTGAAAATTCTGCCCATGTTAAAGATGCAGAAGCACCATCTTGAGACCTTGTGCTAAGAATACCATGTCCATTATATCTAGGTCTCCATGGTTGACAAGAAGGAACATCTAAAGGGTCAGAAATGCATTTCTTTTTAGTGTTTAAGCACCTGTTAATTTCATCTCCTTTCATAATAAATAGGTCATTCTTAAGCCCTTGTATCAATTTCTTCATTTCTTTCTTCTGCAGCAGCTTAATGAACTTCCCAATGGACAATTTCTGTCCACATAATAATTTGCAGTTGGCACCTCCCAAACCCACGACCACTACCACCTAGAAGGGCAAGGGCAGCAGATAGGTGGGAACGCCACCACCTGGAAGTTCTCCTCCAAGTCACTCACCATTCTGACTTGGAAATATGTCACCGTTCCTTCACTATCGCTGGGTCAAAATCCTGGAACTCCCTTTCTAACAGCACTCTGGGTGTACCTACACCACATGGTCTGCAGTGATTCGAGAAGGCAGCTCACCACCACCTTCTCAAGGGCAACTAGGGATGGGCAATAAATGTTGGCCCAGCCAGCGAAGCCCATATCCCGTAAATGAATTTTAAAAATATTCCCCCGATTTGAGATGCTGGACACAAGAATAGGAATCCAAAAACATTGGCCAGCAGACTTCAGTGCATGAGAGGTGCTCGTTGTCCACCAGATGGTACCAAACACTTACTTCTGCACACAGGGGTGGCCAGATCTTGGGTTTGGCAGGTGATTAATGCAGACAATGCATTAATGAGAATTGCAGATTAATGCAACTCTCAAACAGGGTCAGGTCAGTAGGGTTGGTGCGTAGTTTTGAGCAGGCTGCGTAATGTCGGATGCTATTTCCATGCAACTCAAGCACAGTATATCATGAACCCTGGGAAACCCAGCTATCAGCTAGAAATACAGGTTATCATTTAATATAATTCACCATGCTTTAAGTTGTAAATGTGAAACAATCTTATTCAAGCCTTCACCACTTTTCTAAGCCTTCTGTCTGAATTAAATTTAACTCTAGATTGTCTTAATATTGCAGTTTTTCATCAATGTGACTTCAAAGCAACAACACTTGAACCTAATAGTAAGCCCATCAGCATAGTCAAACCCCAATCTTTCATTCTGATTCATTCTTCTTATAGCCTACAATTTCTGCACTCATAATTCGCAGTTGCATTGGAGAAAAATACATCACTCACACACAGGATGGTCTGTCATAGTCATCAATGCTAGGTTGCATCATTGGAGGTCTGCCCTCCTGTGCAGCCAATGCTTAGTTATGCGATCTCATGTAGTGTTATAGTTTATTATTAGAGGTTCAGCTAATAATGATGACAATGATTCAGAACTATTTTAAAGATGCAGAATAGCTGTGAAGAAAGGTGAACAAACAAGCCAACCTTTTCTTCATAGTGATGTATACAATTAGGTTTCAATATGTATTTAAATTTTAATTTATTATTTTATTATGCGATGAGCTAGTCAAGTGAAACAAATACCTCGTTCAGTGTGTTTTACAGTTGCATGTGCACTCTATCGCAATACACTCATGAATTCAAATGTAGATTTAAAATGGCAATTTGGATTCCACTTTCTTAACACTTAGGTGTCTTGTAATGGCTATCTTTTTTCAATTTACTTTTTAAACTACTTTTCAGTTTTCTTCCCTTTCTCTCATTTGTGTTCACTGTGAGCTTTCCTGACAAAACAGTAGAACTGGCCCTTGTGTCTTTCGTCTCTGACAGTGCAAACTGCTCTATATTGAGTGATTAGGTTGTGCAATTCAGCTCAAGATGGAGCATCAGAGTATAATCCCTAAAAGGTACCAACATTTTCACCTCACCTCAAAAGAGTCCCTCTATTACGCTATCACCTTTCCATTTATCACAGATGCCATGCCAATGCATTTGATATAGCTAACCTGATCACTCAAGTGACACTGAATGCTATATTCTATTTCACATTGACCAGAGTCTTACTTGTCATAACACAATCGGGCACTTTGATTTTCTTTTACACTCCAATGTGCATAATGTTTAATGCATTTTGTATGCATCCGCACACAAGTAGTGGTACATCAAGTTTCTAACAAGCTGAAGCACACAGTGTACTCTATACAGTGACCTAAGGAGTCAGTCTCATGGTGAAAAGGTGATACAATCACCAGATCTGTTGTGTATTATGACATTGCACTGATGTGGGCAGGTCTTGAGGAAGTAGTGCAGACAGGCCAGCTTGTATTAAATAACTCTTATGCATGTATGTTTGCTATATATTTATAAATTGTAAATGCAATACAAAAATCTTAGTTTATCAAAACTTAATGCTCAAGGGTACCATTGTATATGCATGGGCTCAAAAATGGGGATTGAGAGTCCACGACTCTTCTAGTGTACTGGCAGCATAAGTCCAGTGGAGGTCCACAGTGGAAGGGGAATCTCAATCTGGAGCTTTGTTATCCCCAGCCTGGGAATTCAGCAGCAGACGGGAACCCCAGCTGAAAGTAGTTGTACTGACCTATTCACTGCCCATATATTGCATCCGCCTGGGGGTTCAGGTCTAAGACTTGTCCAGAATTCCTGAAAATCCAATAAATTTCTGACCTTTTTTTGGCCCTTTGTGATTAATAACTGGGCTTTATTCTTGTGTGTGCACACTGGTGTGAAGTTAATCAGTAATACCAATATTTGCTCTAGGAAAGGTTACTTCTGCTGTAAACTGGGAACTAGATGAAAATTAGCCAACAGAGAAGGTTATGACATTAATGGACCATTCACAGTAAAGGCTAAACTATGCGGCTTTAAATTGGTGTCAAGTTCAAACTAGGGCTGCCACCCCTCCAAGGTTGGCCTGGAGTCTCCAGGAATTGAAGATCACTTGAAGGGAGAATGACTTTAACAATAAAACTTTCCCAATTAGTTTTGAAAGCAAGTGAACAGTTAATGCTCAATTAACAAGCTGAACTCTTTGGGCAGAATTTTACGACAGCGGGATTTTACGTTCCCGTTGTCATCAATGGGATTTATAACGGCCCGCCACATTTAACGGCCCCGTCCCCGCCGAAACGTGGCCGTAAAATTCTGCCCTACATGTATAGGAGTAACATAGAAATGCAACAGTTTGAAATATGACTGCCAAAATATTCCATAGACTTTCTGAAAGAGGCACAAATCTTTTCAAATGGTTCTTACTGCCAACCTAACTTTGAATATACGTTCAGTTCAACCTCCTAAAACTAATCAATTATTTAAATACTTTGATGGAGCCAACAGGATGTGAGGAGTTTCATAAAGATGAGATTGTGTAATGACACTTGGGCTTTCTAATGCAATGCAAATATAATTATATGCAATAATAGGATGGGAATAAAATTTAAATTGCAAACTTCAGCTCTCCCACCAAGCAGCTAAATGACACATGTAAATTTTATCATTTACAACCAGCTGCGTGTGGTACCATAGGAGGCACAAGATGGCACCCTCCTGGAGTTCAGTATAGAGAAAGAACCTGCAATCTATCAAAGTGCAGTGAAAGGTATTCAAATATTTTGATGAAACATGGGATGGAAAGCTGCTTTTTAAGTTGTCTTTGAAGATGATTTTTCATCGTGTCAGATGTTCACATAATAAAATGTCACAGATTGCACTATGATAAAAAAAAACAGCTGATTCTTTGTACCTGAATCATTCTGCAGAGGTCATTCTGTGTACTGGGGATGGTTAATTCTAAAGAACTGAATGCTGCCAGTTATTGAGTGGTCCTTGTGCAGAATGTAACACTGAACAATTCAGAGATAATTGGTATTGCACAATTTTTTGCATGATCTTTCTTTTCACCTTCCATCATACAAAAGTAGCTCTTTTAATGCTGCCATGATGGATTTAACTGATCAAAAGCATTGCCTAATATGGTAATATGCCACACTGAGTTCAGTCAGGCCAGCAGCTGACACATCACAATTGACCTCAGCACCTGATTTAGGGTTAGGAAGATCAGCCTTGGTTCCTGATCACTATCCTGATTCCTGGATAGTGTCTGGACATCAGGGGCTAGGTTTAACTCTTGGAGGCAGATCAGAGGAGCACACAGGCTTCCTGTCCCAGCAGGAGGTCTACTCAGTTTTGAGGGCAGTGCCTCATAGCCATGGGCAAAGTTTTTCGCTCGGCGGGAGGGCATGTGCCCGATCTGCTCGGGCGCCTCCCGGCCGTCCCCCAACAAGGGAAAGATTCTGCCCCATGTTCTCAGCAAGCTGTGGATGCCAAGAGGTTATGTTGCCGCTCCTCGCTGCCTGTGGGCTGTTGCAATATGGGACACAAACTCAGCTGTCATTAAATGTAGGCCAAGAGGGTGGGGCATGGGGGGATGGCAGTGGTGGGGTTGGGGAAGTATGCTGGAGAGGAGGGCCCAGATGGCAGTAGCCCACATTACTCCTGTACAGCCCCGAGGAAACCTTCCTCACCTTCAGACCCCTACAAAAGTAATTTTAGCACTTACCTTTTGGGCCTCGTCTGCTGTACCAGCAAGTTTTGCAGAGCAGAGAGCCCACTGCACACGCTCTGCCTGGTAGGCAGTTAAAATGGCATAACATTCTCTTATATGTCACAGGACCCTAGTTTACATAGCTTAGTGAGGCTCCTGCCTGATTCAGGCAGATACGTTGGCCACTGTTAGGGGAAAATTAAAAAAGCTAAAAGAGAACACTAAGAATTTACTGAAAAACCCTAAAATCTCCAGGTAGACATGGATGCTGAACATATTGACTGCTGAAGGTAAGCAGATGGACATTGCACACAAAGGAGCTTTGAGTTTTGTGTGATTTACAAAGTTTCAGGAGATGAGCTAATATCTAGGCACAGACAGAACCATTCAAGTGGTAAAATGGTGCGTTGAAGCCTTGAGAGCTGGACTGGAGATAAACATAACAAAGTTAGTTTAGGTATTCTCCTCTCTCAGATAGGGACAGGGCAGATGGTTTTAGCTTAGATATGGGAAAACATACAATGGACAGAGGGGTCTTTGATGAAACACCAGCAGTCTTGAGTTGTGAGAATCAAGGTCTTGTGTACGTGTTTTAATTTTGATTGGATAATATAATTATGTATACACCCTTTAGAATAATTGGTTAGCAGAATCGCACGTTTATGTACTCAATAGGATAGTTATAACATGGCACCTGTGTGTCGGTTACCGAGTGGATATATTCAAATGTACTCAAATGTATTGTGATAAGAAAATGTATATAAGTTACGAGACTTTGTAATTATGGCAGAGCGCCCCTTGTTGGACTAAGAGGCTGCTCTCCCTGCATATGCTTGTACAAGCTTGAATAAACCGTCTTGTTCGAGAATCCAAACAACGGACCTCCTGAGTTATTTGTCCTGACCTGAGGCCTGGTCTGAGCTGTAGTTAAGATGGCAGCTGCCCCACGCGAAAGCCAGATCAACCCAGGGTCTCGGGGAAAGGAGGTTGAATCCTGTCTACAGCCACCTAGTGAAAAGCCCCAGGAAAAATGGAAACAGAGTAGGAACAAGGCAGTAGGCCTACCATTTAACTCTGTTACTGTCCTGGTTCTGCTGGGTGTAGGGAGTTAAATCTACCCAGGTGACAGCCGGTTTGTCTCAGCTGTCATGTTCTATGTGGTTGATTAGGCTGACAACGCTCACTGTTTAGGGTCATGCATAGAAGTGGTAATTTGAGCAGATTAATGAAGGGTTGTCAAGTGCCTCTTGAGGTCTCCTGCAGTAAGTGTTAATGCATTTTGGAGAGAAACAGAGAAATTTGGAAAAAAACAATTGAATTATGTGATTTTATTCTCTGCTGTGACACAACAATCTGTTTGAGTGTGATATATGACATATGCTGTCCGTGCCATTCATTAACATGGCATAACCGAGAGTATTATAGATGTTTAAGTGAGAAATGAAAATCTCAGGCACAGAAATGAGCCTCTTTAAAGGCTTTTGTTGATTGGAATATCATTGATATCTTTGTAGTGTTACATTGGCATTTCCAGAGCCCTCCACAGTGAGTGCTGAAACTTTCACAACAAAAACAGAATTACCTGGAAAAACTCAGCAGGTCTGGCAGCATCGGTGGAGAAGAAATCAGTTAACGTTTCGAGTCTTCATAACCCTTCAGCAGAACTGAATATAGTTAGGAGAAAGGCAAAATATAAGCTGGTCTAAGGTGGGGGGGCGGGGGGAGAGAGAAGTTGAGGGTGTGGTGATTGTGGAGATAAGCAAGCAGTGATAGGAGCAGATAATCAAAAGATGTCACAGACAAAAAGGATCAAAGAGGTGTTGAAGGTGGTGATATTGTCTAAGAAAAGTGCTAATTAAGAATGGAAGACAGGATACTCAAGGTACAGCTCTAGTGGGGGTGGGGTGGAAAGACTAACAAAGTTTTAGTTTTAGATTTAAAAATAATGGAAATAGGTGGGAAAAGAAGAATCTATATAAATTATTGAAATAAAAAGGGAGGGGGGAGAAACGGGGTGGGGATGGGGGGAGGGGGAGTTTAAGATCTAAAGTTATTGAATTCAATATTCAGCCCGGAAGGCTGTAAAGTGCCTAGTCGGAAGATGAGGTGCTGTTCCTCCAGTTTGCGTTGGGCTTCACTGGAACAATGCAGCAAGCCAAGGACAGACATGTGGGCAAGAGAACAGGGTGGAGTGTTAAAATGGCAAGCGACAGGAGACCCAAACCTCCCTGTCGCTTGCCATTTTAATACTCCACCCTGTTCTCTTGCCCACATGTCTGTCCTTGGCTTGCTGCATTGTTCCAGTGAAGCCCAACGCAAACTGGAGGAACAGCACCTCATCTTCCGACTAGGCACTTTACAGCCTTCCGGGCTGAATATTGAATTCAATAACTTTAGATCTTAAACTCCCCCTCCCCCCATCCCCACCCCGTTTCTCCCCCCTCCCTTTTTTTTCAATAATTTATATAGATTCTTCTTTTCCCACCTATTTCCATTATTTTTAAATCTAAAACTAAAACTTTGTTAGTCTTTCCACCCCACCCCCACTAGAGCTGTACCTTGAGTATCCTGTCTTCCATTCTTAATTAGCACTTTTCTTAGACAATATCACCACCTTCAACACCTCTTTGATCCTTTTGACTGTGACATCTTTTGATTATCTGCTCCTATCACTGCTTGCTTATTTCCACAATCACCACACCCTCAACTTCTCTCTCCCCCCGCCCCCCCACCTTAGACCAGCTTATATTTCGCCTTTCTCCTAACTATATTCAGTTCTGCCGAAGGGTCATGAAGGCTTGAAACGTTAACTGATTTCTTCTCCACCAATGCTGCCAGACCTGCTGAGTTTTTCCAGGTAATTCTGTTTTTGTTTTGGATTTCCAGCATCCGCAGTAGCTTTCAGCTTTTTGTTTTTATCTCTGAAACTTTCACAGTGGTTTGACCTTAATTAGGGTCAGCTACATGCAGGCTCAAGGCAGCAGAAGTATAACAAGCCATTGGATCCTATTTTAAAAGATTTATGCAGTGTTGCCATGCAAGGAGCCTTGCAAGAGACTTTATCATGTTTAAATGCAGAAGTGTGGGTAGTCATGTAATGGCTGCCATGGTGAGGTGGTAGTACAGAAGATCATGTCTGCTAGTAAAACTATTTTCTAATTTCAGTACTAAAACTAAAGCACAAACCAAACTTGGAATTTATCTCTCTAATATGAGTGTCACAATATGTTGATGTTTGGTAGTAGATAACTTGAGTATTGCTGAAAAAAAGAGACATGCTAACAAAGCTTTTCATCTTGCATTCCTCAGGACACGTCACAAGAAATTACCAACTGTAATGGGGAACAACAATTTATACTGCTTGAGAAGAGACAGTTGGTTGTTTGGCAAGTGGACTCTGATAGGTGGAGTGTTGCCATGAAGAATGCAGCATGGAACAGTTAAAACAGTGTCTAACATCAAATGAGATTCCACCTGCTAAACAACCCTGGCTGTGCTAAGAATTACACTGAAAACCAATTTAAGATTGTCAGTCAGGCTTGCAGTGTGGTTCACTTACACATGTTAGAAGCCATGCGTATTCACACACAGGGCCCTGTCATCTGCAGACAAAAAGGACATGTCCACACTTTGTGCCTTTTCCGACTGAACAAAAGCTTAGGGAAGAGTCATTCCCCTGGTCTATTCTCCAGGGCAATGCCTTGACAATCAAAGTCAACCTGCCCAGTTTGAATTTGAACAAAGTTGGGCACTTAACTGTTCCATGCTGCATTCTATATGGCAATGCCTCTGCCAGAGTCCATATGCCAACCAATCAGCACTCTCTTCTCATGCAGTGTAAACTGTTCCCCCACTACAGTTGGTAATTTCTTGTGAGCTATCCTGATGAATGCAAGGTAAAAAGTTTTGATCGTATGTCTCTTTTTTCAGCAATACTATGTTGATGTTGCAATTGCCATTGAGTGATGGGATATGAGCTTACCGTCTCTTTCCATTCTAAGTTTCTGTAGTTGTAAACCAAGGAGTTGTGAATGATAACTTATGTTTGCCTAGCAGGGTGGAGAGGGGAGTGTCAATGGATGTTATCTATATGGATTTCCAGATGCATTTGAATTTGATAAGTTTCTGCACACAATATTAATAGCAGAATGGGAGCATACAAAATCAGAAGTAACCTTGTGACACAATTCAAATAATTGTATAGGAGTTGGACATAGGGATTAAAAAAATGTTCTCTAATTGGACAATGTGACAAGTGTATTCCCTGGCAATCTATACTGGGGCCACGGTTATTCACTGGCCAGGACTTTTCCTATGGTGGGCGGGCTGGGCGGGAGCGGGCTGGGGTGGGCGTGGATATATGCGGGCATGCCGATTAAGGCCCGCCCAGTGTAATATGCGATCGGTAGCACTCAGCGCTACCAGAGCAGGCAGGGGGAGGAGGGGGAGTTGGGGCCAGCGTTCTTTCTCACATGCGTGCAAAAGAGCGCAGAAATCTCCCTGAGGCAGCTCCGTGCCTCAGGGAGATTGAATGGATATTAAAACAATTAAATAAATGATAAAAAATTTATTTAAACATGTCCCCTCATGTCCCTACTCATGTGGCACAGTCACATGTTTCCAAATTTATGAAAATGTATTTATTTATTTGATAAAAGTTTCCGGTCATCCTGCCCATGGATGAGGTTTCCTGAAAAACGCAAAGGCCCTTAAGGTTGGACAGGCAGCGTTCACAAGTGCCTCAATTCATTTCTTAATGGCCTGAATAGGTCATTTACATTTTGGCAGGCGCGCAGTTGACTCCGGTGCACGCCCGCCGAACGAAATATTGCGATGGCGCGCATGCCCGACGTCATCATGCGTCATTTTACGCGACGGCATGTCGGGCCCATCCCCGTAGGCCAACGGAAAAATCCTGCCCATTATACCTATCAATTACTTGGATGAAGGAGTAGAGAATTGTCTATCTAAGTTTTCAGATGACACTAAATTATGAGGCAGGGTGTGGATCAAGCAGAATGTTATAAAGTGACTTAGGCAGACATAGTGAGTGGAAAAAACTGGCAGGTGGAATTGAATATGGGGAAGTGATGTCATACATTTTGTAACCGAGAGGGGCAAGTCAGAATATTTACTTAATGATGAGAAAATAGGGGCTGTTGAAGCTATAAGGGTTGTAAGTGTCCATGGACTGAAAGCTAGTATACAGGTACAAAAATTAGTCAAAAAGGTTAATGGAATGTTGGCCTTTACATCAAAATGTGCAAAAGTGATCAGATCCCATCTGGAGTAATGCTTTCAGTTTTGAGCACCGAATATCAGGAAAGATACACTGGCCTTGGAAGGGTACAGTGCAGATTCACCAGAATTATAATGGTGATCAAAGGGTTAAATTATGAGGGCAAATTTTGTAGCTGCCTGAGTTTAGAAAGTTGAGGGGTGATCCAATCGAGGCATTTAAAACAATAAAGGGATCTGTTAGGGTAAACAAGAGAAAAACTTTCCTTTAGGGAATCCAGAGTAAGAGATAATGAGAATTGTTATCACATGGAGTGGTTAAAGCAAATAGCATAGATGCATTGAAGGGAAACAATAAATGCATAAGGAATAAAGGAATAGAAAGATATGTTGATATTTTGATAGGTTGAGACAGAGATAAAATTAAGAGCTTGGCCATTTAGGAGTGAAATCAAAAATTACATGCGTCAGGATTTTTCAGTTGGCGTGTGGGAGTGGGCCCGACATGCTCGAGCGTAAAATGACGTGTGATGATGTTCGGCGTGCGACCTGACGTCATTGCGCCATCTCGCGATGTTTCATCTGGCGGGTGCGCGCCGGAGTCGGCTGCGCGCCCACCAACAATTGATAGGCCCATTAAGGCCATTAGCTAATTAATTAATGTCATGTTAACGCTGTCTGTCCAACCTTAAGTTTGGCGGGCAGGCAAAAAGGCCAAGTGGCCTTATTTTTTAAGGAAACCTCATCCACGAGCGGGATGAGGTTTCTTAACGCTTTTATTAATTAAATAAAAAGTTTTCCTGAAAAAAATAAAAACACGTCCCATCTCATGTGACACAGTCACATGAGGGGACATGTTTTATTACATCTTTTATTGATTTTATTTATTATTTTATTTATTATTTTCAAAAGTGCTTCAATCTCCGAGGCAGCTCCTTGCAGCGCTGGCCCCAACTCTCCCTTGTCCCCCCCACCCGCACAGGTAGCGCTCTATCGCTCATGTACTACGCTGGGCGGGCCTTAGTTGGCCCACCTATGTAAAATGGAGGTGCGGAGCTGATCGCGGACAGCAGTGACCTCTGCGACTGCCCCCGCTGGGCCTGCCTGAATCGTGAAAAAAATCAGGCCATGGAATTTATAGCACAGAAACAGGTTACTCGATCCAACTATGTCTGTATTCATGTTGCACACAAACCTCCATCCACTCTATTTACTTCATATCAGCCTGTCAACATGCGAATATATCTTTCTATTCCTTTCTCCCTCTTGTACTTATCTACATTTCTCTAAAATGCATCTATGCTATTTGCTTTAACCGCTCCATGTATTAGCAAGTACTGTTTTCACACCACATCACACCACACCAGAAGCATTCCTTCTTGCAAAGGGAAGTGGAAATATAGAACTCACCCTCTCTTAAAAAGGCTGTAAACCCTGGTTCAATTGAATTTTCAAGACTGAGGTTAATGGATTTACATTAGGACCAGAATTTTTCGCTGAGCAGCTGGGCACGCGCCTGACCAGCTCGAGTGTGTGATGACGTCGGGTGAGTGTGCTGATGTCATTGCACACTCACAAGATATTTCAGTTGACGGGCATGCACTAAACTCAGAAGCATGCCTTCCGACATTAAGGCTATCAAGCCCCTTAGCGGCGCAATTAACTGGGATTTTTCGCTGAACATCCAACATTACGGTTGGCGGGCGGGCAAATCGACCAGGCGGCCTTTGCATTTTTCAGGAAACCTCATCCAAGGGTGGGATGAGGCTTCCGTTATTAAATTTAAAAAGAATGAAAATCTATGCACAGAGTTTTTACAATGCCTACGCTCAGCTTGTGTCGCATGGATTTTTTGCCGGATTTAAAAATCTTCATTTGATATTTTTGAAGTCTTCATCAACCTGAGGCAGCTCTCTGACTTCAGGGAGCTTCCTGTGAGTGCTCCCCCGCACCCGCGCTGACTTCAGTGCACACCCTCCTCCCAATCCCAACCCAGGCAGCACTGATCATTTTGGCACACGGTTCACACTGGCTAGCCGTTAATTGGCCAGCCAGTGTGAAATCGCGGTCGGCGGTCCGTTCCCCTTCCGCTCCTAGGCCCGCCAATCACGCCTGCATGCCGACCTACAAATCCTGCCCTAGGTAATATTAAGGGATATGGAACAAAAGCAGGTGAATGGAGTGGAGGTACAGGTCAAGCCATGATCTAATTGGATTGGGAAACACACCGAAGGGCTGAATGGTCTGCTCCTGTTCCCGAGGGCACTTGGGGGAATATTTTCCCCCCCTGTTGTGGGGGGGGGGGGGGGGGGGGGGCGCGGGTAGTGTGGAAGCGGGCGCGCCTCCAATTGCCACCATTTTATGTGGGCGGGCCAATTAAGGCCTGCCCAGCGTGACATCCGCCAGGAAGCGCCATGCGCTCCCTGGGCGGGGGGGGGGGGGGGGGGGGGGAGATTCCCTCAGCTAAGTGCTGCCTCAGGGAGATCAGCTCCGAATTAAAATTTGTAATACAAACGATAGAAAAATTTCCCTGACATAACCCCTCATGTGACACTGTCACATGAGTTAGGACATGTCTATAACATTTACTGAAACCCTTATTAAAAATTTAAATACCCTTATGAAACCTCATCCCGCCCATGGATGAGGTTTCCATGCTTTTTCCAAAGCCCGCCAGGGCTCCCGGCCTGCCCGCCAACCTTAAGGTTGGATGGGCAGGTCCATTAACGACTTCAATTAGTTTTTCAATGGCCTCAATAGGCCACTAAAATAGGAGTTCCACCTGAAATCATCCCGCGTCATTTTACGCGTTGGCGAGCGGGCCCCGCCCCCGCTCACTGACCGGAAGATCCTGCCCTTGGATATTACTCAGGCCAGATTCCACATCTTTTAGTTGGCTGGTTTGTGGCCGGCGCACAATAGCAGCAGTGTATACCATCTACAAGATGCACTGCAGCAACTCGCCAAGGCTCCTTCAACAACACCTTCCAAACCTGCAACCTCTACCACCTAGAGGGACAAGGGTAGCAGATCCATGGGAACACCACCACCTGCAAAATTCCCTCCAAGTCACAGTCCATCCTAACTTGGAACTATATCACCGGTTCTTCGCTGTCATTGGGTCAAAATCCTGGAATTCCATTTCTAACAGCACTGTGGGTGTACCGACACTCCTATCGTTCAAGGTCGCAACTCACCATCACCTTCTCAAGGAAATTAGCGATGGGCAATTCACATCCTATAAACATATAAAAAAAAGCACTGGCTGAGGCCGGGGAGTTGCATCACCTGAATCACTCTGACTGTTAGGGATTTCAAAGTGATTTAGGAATGTGGAAAGTGAACCAGTAAGTAAGGTTTTAAAATAGGATTAAGGTCCACTGAAGAAAACAATCAAGGACATGACAATAAGCTGCCTTATGAAGCAATTTCATTATATAATAGCAGACTGGCAAATTAAAATAAGCAAACATATCAGTGCTTCAAATATTCCATCCCCTTCCAATAGAGACTTATAGATTACAAATACAAATGTTAGACACAGTTTCTCAGCTTAGGCAAGAAGTAGAACATGTCCATATGAGCAATTAAACCATCCATTTCTCTTCTGCTTTGAACAGGAAAGTCTTTTGAAGCAACTTAACTAAGAACAAACTGAATGTTGGAATGACCCATACTGAACTGATCTCCATGAATTTCTACAACATCTTTTGCAAGTTCTGCAATTAAATCAGAATGCCAGCATCTCACCTGATTATTCTGGAAGTCATAATCCAATGAAAATTGCAGTTTTCCTAGTTTTTCTTCCTCTTTTGGTTCTCCGTCCTTGTCTTCACCTTCAGTTAAACCAGTTTCTGCGTCATCATCATCCTGTTTGGTCTGTGAAAAGGAAGCAAAACTTTGCAGTGTTTCTCCAGGCAGGCCCTTACAGTCGACAATATCTGCACAGCAAAGCTCCTGATTTAAAGGAAAGCATTCTTTTACCCCATAAGTGAGGCTGCTGATGCAGTAGATTATGCCTTTTGCTAGCTTTTACATAGGATTGATTTCAAGGTCATTAAATTAACAATTTGCACAAATACAAAGCAGTTTCACATCAGTCAACCGACAAAGGTTTGCCATCTTGGCTGAGGGGTGAATGAAAACCATCACATCAGTTATAAATGGAATACAAAAATACTGTGTGGAATTTTAACAACATTGTGGATCATTTTAAGAGACATTGAGACTGGTATTGATTTTTGAAACATTTGAACTTGAAAACATAGGCCACAAAAGGCAATCTACCATTTAAATGGCTGAGTGATTTTACAGTGCAGATCTGAAGAAAGCTGATGTGATTGAATATTAATAATCAGACGTGCAGATGATAATGTGCTTCAAAGGGAGCAAAGCAATACTAGAGTTATCAAAAAAATCTAGATGGTATTTTCCTGCATTGCTGCAGCTTCAGCTTTATAGGCTACATTTGTGTGCAATTTTCAATCCAACATGCCTTATCTTATCCATCAAAAATCTTAAAATTCCAATACACTTATGCCGGGTGCATAAGCTTTAAATTCAAAGTTGCCTCTATGGTTCCACAATCCCCATGTGACTGTCTGTGCATGAATACTCAAGAGGGATTAATTGCTTTTGTCTGATGTCCCTAAGACAGTTAATTCCACACTAGGCTTTCTGCCAATTATAAATAATATTTGTGTAAATTCATTTTATTCAGAACCATCCAGCAACTTTTATGTTTTTAAGAATGTATTGTTGCTTATGTGTTCCTTTGACCAATCAGATCCCAGAACCATTTGGTTCAGTCACATATGTGACCAATTCCATGCAAAGAAAAATCATGTGGCACACAATTTCCCAGCAGTAACAACGTCAGCATTGGGGTTTCAATATTCATTTAGAGGAGGGAGGCCCCAATATATCTGCTGCGTGTTCCTCAGCTGCCAGCAAATATTAGACTCCCTGATCATTCCTTCTGATCTGAATTTTGGCCCTAGCTCCCTTTAAATTTCCCAACCCATATGCTATTACATTCTTGGTCACTTCTTCCCAGCTGGCTGTAGCGCTATATCACCCCTGCTTGTTCCTTTCTGGCCCTGGTCTTTCTGCTTGCTACCTCTCACCCATCAGCATTTCCAACCTCATTGCTCATGCCTCTTTTATTGACCTTCTTTATTGCTCACTCGTGGCCGCAAGTAGGTCCATGCCTTTTAACACATGCATTCCTAACCCTGGCCTTCCTGATTGAGGTTGCAGTTGAAGGCCGGGAACCACAGATTTAAGGTCGGGATTTTCCGGCCTCATCGCCAGCGGGACCAGCCGCGAGCGAGGCGGTGCCCCAGCCAGAAGTCCACTGACTTGCGGCGGGACTGGAAAATCCCGGGGGGGCGGACAGGGGCAGAAAATCCCGCCAAACGGCAAACATGCAAATGGAGTAAAACCATAAACAAGTTCACTCCTTATTTCAAGGGAAAGACAAGGTCAGTTCCACAGTTATCAGTTGGGGTGATGCTGCAAGTTAGGCAAGGTAAGTGACACAGGATGAGAGACAGAGACTGAGAAAGAGCGTGATAGAGGCATCGTGAAAAATATATGGAAAAGAGAGGAGAACCAGCGACAGAGAAACTGACAGAAAAAATGAACGAGAAATTAAGAACAAGAGTCAGATAAAACAGATACAGAGACATCAATGAGAGATGTGCAGCAAGAGAAAGAAAATGGAAGAGATGCCAGAGTTTTAGATTGCAAATCAAGCGCATGAATTACAGGAGAGGAGACCAATCTTTTACATTTTTGTTTATTCCTGAGCAATGCCTCAACTACTGAACACATCACAGCAATTTAGAATTGTTCCTGTGAACTGTAAACAACACTAATTGAACTACCTTTACTTTTATAATATTAATACATAATTAAAAATAAAGTATAAAATTGCGGTATCCTCTTTGTTTTCCCATTTTAACTTAAAATAAATTACCTCATCAGATTGGCATGAAGAAATATGAGTTGAAGTAAATATATTTTAAAAAATATGTTAAATATAAATTTAGAATACTCCTTTCATAGCCATAACCCTACAACTCTTAAAAATGTTTTTAAAATCTTGATGAGCCGGACAACAGGTTATCGCCGACCATTAAAGTGACAGTAGCCCACACAACTTTGTCATGTGCAAGTTACCTGACTATATATATTATTTTATTTAGAATTGTTCCTGTGAACTGTAAGCAACGCTAAGTTGAACTACCTTTACTTTATTAATTATATTAATACATAATTAAAAAGAAAGCATAAAATTATATATAAAAATAATATATATATATACACACACAGAGACTGATAATAATTAAGATAAAAGCAAAAAACTGCGGATGCTGGAAATCCAAAACAAAAACAAAAATACCTGGAAAAACTCAGCAGATCTGACAGCATCTGCGGAGAGGAACACAGTTAACGTTTCGAATCCGTATGACTCGAAACTTTCTAGTAATTTCATTCCCTGACTCATTAAAGATCCCAGGACATGAGCTAATGAAAAGAACTGTTAGATTCACACCCATTGTTTAGCTAATTCAGTCCACTCCCCTTAGTTCGAAGTGGTTTAATTCAAATTCATCTGACAATTTGACTATCTCTAGCCCTAAATTCCTACTTTTTTTCTGTGACTTTTACATTTTTTAATTCAACTGACTGGATAACTGAAATGGTTTTAGAGCTAAAATCAAATTCAAATTTTCAGGAGTAAACTGCATCATAAAAACCTCATCTCCTTGTCTGGTCATTATTCATTTGAGGGATGCGCTTCAACAGAATGACCCCCAGATTTGCTTGCCTGGCAATAATCATTTCCCCAAAAGCAATTCAGTTTGTGAAGCACTTAGAAATGCTTTGACCAGATAAGGTGCAATATTGTTATGACTCAAGCAATGTTCTACTCTGCAGTGACAAAATACTCAATTGTAATAACAAAGACAAAATAGGTTAGAAGCGATATACTATCTGTACGAGTTCCTGGAAGTATCCTTTGGAAGTAAATTGCTTATAATTAATAATTGAAGACCTGTGTGGTGTTAACTGGTAATTTGTGTATAGTAATTACTGTTAGTAATAACCTTGCAATTAAACAAAATGATAATTAATTAGTAATTAACTATACCTGATATTCAAACAAAATAATATGTGGATATAAATCTACCACCGTGGAGGTGCTCAGACTACGTGATTGGTGAACCATTTGCTCAAATATCATTCACTACTGTTCTAGCATGTTTTTGAGAAGGTCCCATTTGAAAGTTCTGTGCCATTATTTGCATCTTAAAGTGAAAGTTTTCCAATTGACTTTGTAACCATTGAGCCTGGAATTCCGTGGTAGTTTCCTTTACTCCTGCAGTGGCGGGAACCTACGACAGCTGGAAATTTGACCAGGACACCCGGGCCCAGATCTTACGGTCTCCCGATCGTCGGGAGACTGGATATACGGCCCAAGTTGTGTGCGGGACCTTACGGGAATCCCAACGCGCTGACCTCTGTGGGAACGGCCTGGGAAATTTGAACTTCTGATGGGCAACTCCCCTCCCCGCGACTCTTTGTGAATGTCTCCAACTCTGAACTAGATTTTGGAGAGTTCTGTGGGGCAGTTACAGAACTGACCCTCCAATCACTCACATCGACCCCTCCCAGCAGCTCCCTCGACTACCTCCAGTTCTGACTGCCCCTCAACAACCCTACTACAACTCCGACCTGACGTGACGACCCCTCCCAAACATGCTAATTCCTGACCACCCAACTACCCCTCCTTGATCAGACCTGATCACCCCCCAACCACCCAACTAGCCCCCCAGCTCGACCTGACTACCCCATCTGACCCGACCTGAGTACTCCCTGACCCACCTATCCACCTCACCCACCTGCCACCCTACTCACCTATCACCCGACCTATTCACCTACTCACTAACATTCACACACTGGACATTAAAACTTACCATATGGCAGTTAATGCGGTAAAAACAGGGTGTGTCCTGTCCTCCCTCAGACACTACAGCGCTGTGGTGGAATTCTCTGAGGGGCACTGCGCTTTCTGGAGTAGCTGGTCTTGGAAGACTCGGCAAGAAATGTCGATGATTGCCACTTCTTAGAAGATCCGGGCCCTGGTAGTGTTGGGTCCCCGCATTCCACGTATTCCCGCCCCCCCCCCCCCCCCGCCTCCCCACCTCCCCGCAATAACTCCATCTCAAATTTCATCCATGGTTTCCACCCACCTCAACAAAAGCCATCACCATAAATTTTAGCAACTCCTGGGCATTCAGTGGGGCCTGGTAGATAGGCAGAAGCAGGGGCCCACCTGATGATTGTGGCCTGGATCTCTGAAGAGGATGCAAATTTTTTCAAAAGATATCTTAGTGTGGCTAAGGATGGAACTGGCGAAGGGCAACCTCTGCGGGCATTTCCAGCCATTTGAATATGGTGGGCACTCTAGATGCGGCCCTAGTGGGATTCAAAATAGGGAACCTCCCAAGACCTGGAAAAGCCCACCATAATTGCTGAGATTACTAGCTTGTGCATTGTTTAGGCTGTTGTAATTTTTACTGGCTACCTGCTGATATAGACAGGCACTGACTCACAGCTATGTAGTGGTATTTGTTTTTAATTTGACTGAGGACATTTGACATATTATCAGGGAACGTAACAATGCCAGCTAGCTGAAAGAATATTTATTTGGGTAGGTTTAATACAGCCATGATCTCTACTATCCACACGACCATCCCAGCTCCAATCAGCTCCTTATATTGAAAAATAATCACTTTTCCAACTTATTAGAAATCCAGAACAATTTAAGCAGTTGCAATATGTCAAAGGAACACTCTATAGCAATAAATGCTGTGATTAATAACACTTTTTTTTCTGAATAAGTTATTTTAAATTGCCATTGATTTTTTTCACAGTCCAATTACAAATGTTTTCATGTTCGAGTAAATCAGCAAAAATCTGATTGTTGTGTTTGCCACTAAGAAGCCAACTTTTTCATTAAACATGCATTGGACATAGCTTTTCATTGTCCAGCAACAAATGTATTTACTAAATTGCAACCTGGCGTCAGCAATCCTTAATCCTCTGTTCTCAAATCACC
The DNA here is from genome assembly GCF_964194155.1 of Cetorhinus maximus. Classification (NCBI taxonomy): domain Eukaryota; kingdom Metazoa; phylum Chordata; class Chondrichthyes; order Lamniformes; family Cetorhinidae; genus Cetorhinus; species Cetorhinus maximus. The sequence goes on along the minus strand of NC_135886.1, from coordinate 38,270,460 downwards.
ACTGATATTCAAAATATGCTTTTTTTTCCCAAGAGTACAGAAGGGAACATGTGCAGGCATATGGTTAAACCTTGAAACCAAGATAAAACAAATTCTTGGAAGAACCTACCATCCAGTAGAAATCCAGGGTAGTCAGAAAATATGGTCAGATAATATAGGTCAGGAAGAGCACAGAAAAAAAATTGAAAAGACAAAACAGGCAATAAACCTTCACAAAATGCCACAAAGAGATATGACGCACACAGAGTAGCTCAAACAAAACTGTTTTCAGATAGCAGTGATTGATTCTGTTTGCTTAATGTGCACTGTGCATTATCTGTCATTACACATAAATTGATAGGCTGTAATTCAAAATGATAAAAGATAATACTTTTTATCGAGTTCACCTTTCTTTTAAAATCATTTTGTTCCAATTTTCCTGCCTCTGTTCCCTTGCTTTCTAGTTCGTTGAGGTATTGATGCCAAAAGCTCTTTAGCGCCTCATTCAAGAGTCCATTGTTCATATAGTGCCTCATCCGTAAAGGGCAGAGACAACACCACTGAGCCCAGTGCTGCCCCCACCTTCTATACATATTTCCATACTAGCAACAGCAATCAGGGCCAATCACCTGGACTGATAATTCTCCTCTGTTCAGAGATGTGAAGGCCAATTGCAGCACTCCAACCGCTGCCCCAGCTTACATGAACTACCTCAGCACAAATTGGGAATGAAACCGAGTTAAAATAACAAATAATTCCTACACAATTTACTTATTTCTCACTGAGACGAAGGGCATGAATTTTCCAACTATTAGCTGAAGATTATGTCACCGATATTGTTAGCATGTGAATCTATAAAATAATACATTCCTAATGGCTTAAAACTCATATGCTTGCAAGCCAGAAATTCTGGGGTTGTTTAAAACATTTGGTGACGACATTGCTGTGACAAAGCAACTTAATTGGGGGAAAAAAACCACAATGGCCATCAGACAACAACCATCATCGCTTTGGACAGCCTTTAAATAATAAAAATTAATAATACCAAGTCTTCATATATAAATCTGCTTTCTTGAATACCAGTGATGCTGCACACTTTTATTTCCAGAAAGCCTTTGATAAGAGTGCCACACTGATGGCTATTGGATTTTCACAACATCAGATGTGGCCAGATATTATGCTGGATAGGAAATTTGTTGGAATATGATAGGCTTGGAGCCATTAAAGGGAGTGGATCTGCATGCAACAGATCACAGAATCTAATGTTCAGATTGTAATTGTTCATTATCTTCATAAATGATTTGGATAAGGTTGCAAATAGATCAATTCACAAGATTGGAGACATAAAACTGTGCATGGGTTTTTGAATTTATATCACACAAGTCGGAGGAATTGTCCCATATAGAGCAAATGTCCTTCAAGGTAGTTAAATGCAATGTTATACATTTGTGTTTGCGACAATCCAGGCGTGTGTTTGCAATGCACAGGAGCCCACTAAAGAATATAGAACAGAAGAACAGAAATGCCAAGGTAGATGAATTATTGAAGATCCAGATGTGAAAAGGAGGCCATTGACAAAGCAAATAAAGCTTTAGGCTGTATTGCTAGGACAGTACAACATAAAACTAGGAATACTATGTTTTGGCTGCACTATATTTACTATAGCCATATTTGGTGTACTGTGCCTAGTTTTGGTCCCCACAAATTTTGGAGGTAAGACTGTGGAGAATGTATAGAAGACGGCGATGAAAATAATATCTAGTCTTGTTGTTCTTAACTCCAGGAGTTGGGACTATTTTCATTTGAGAAGTGCAGGCTTAAAGAAAATATAATTGAAAATTTTAAAATGACCAATTTGATAAGGTATTTGAGAGGTATAACGATGGGAGCACAATTCTAAAAAGCATAAACAAAGAATAAGATTAGATTCTAGGAAGCATTTCTGTTCAGAGAGTCACTGTCCCCTGAAACATATTTCCAAAGTGTGCAGTAATGATGGATTCCCTGTAGTTCTTCAAAACGGAATGGGGCATGTTCATTGGAGAGGAGGACATTTCAATTTATAGAGGTTGCATAATACCTGAGAATAAGGAAACTAATGAGTTTTAGCTATCTCCTGGAGTAACTTGATTGTCTTTAAGGATTTGGAAAGGAATTTTGAAGAGTTCATCTCCCAGTAGATTGGATGAATAAATAGGTGCGTTTGTGGTCCAAAGACTCCACCTTGTTCAGATGTAAGGAGTTTGATGGGCCACATCTTTTCTTAATTTATTTGTATCTACTTTCGGTTAATTTCACCAACTCAACCTCCAGCTTCTACTCAGTTTCTAGCCTCAGCACTCCTTCCGTCCACTGTGAAATGCCTTGGGAAAATCTGCTACATCAAAAACACCAGATAAGTGCAAATTGTGCCACTTATTGGCTCTATTAATATGCCTGAAAAATATTACAAATATTTAATTATTCTTTCAGTGAAGTTTTTTCTCAATACTTGTTTTAATTTTACTTCTCATTCATTTAAATCGATGTAATTTGATTCTACTGGCCTGACTTACCTTGAAAAAACTATTTGCACCATTCCATGTTTTAGTTACTTCAGTATGGCTCTCTTCCTTTAATGTCCTTTTTTATAGGTTGCAAGACTAATATTTCTTTAAAGCTTATCCCATTCATACTTTTGATCACTTTTGTTGCTTTTCTCTGCATGCTCTCTGATATATTGCCTTCCTATTGTGATGTCCAAAACTGAACACAAGCAAGTTATTTAAAAGCAAAATACTGCAGATGCTGGAAATCTGAAATGAAAACAGAAAATGCTGGAAAAGCTCAGTAGGTCTGGTCACATCTGTTGAGAGAGAAACAGAGTTAATGTTTCAAGTCCGTATGACTCTTCTTCAGAACTGAAGAAAGGTAGAAATGTGATGGGGTTGGAGAGGGGGTGGAGCAAAATAGAAGGTCAGGGATAGGTGGGAGCTCAGGAGAGATTTGACAAAAATGCCATGGCCACAAGACAATGGGACTGTTAAAGATAGTGTTAAAGACTAAGCAAGGTTCTAATAGTGGCTAATATTTTTGCTCCACCTGTTGCAGCCCCCCTCTCTTCAAGAGTATAAAATCCATACATTCTTACCTCTCTTCAACTCTGAAGAAGAGTCATACGGACTCAAAACGTTAACTCTGTTTCTCTCTTCACAGGCGTTGCCAGACCTGCTGAGTTTTTCCAGCATTTTCTGTTTTTACAATCAACTTATGGTCTGACCAATACACTATAAAACTTTCATATAAACTTGAACTGTACTGTACAACCCTGTATTGCCAAAAGGAAAGATGTTTTTAGGAGAGGATCAGAGACAGAGCTACAGCATTGTATCTCCAATTCTCTACAGCATGAATTAATTCTCTCCTAGAAACATCAGTCATGGGGTAACCCCTTACACTTCAATATTCCCTTTTTTAAAAATTGTTTTGCAATATTGTCTAGACTGGAAATGATCCATCTTCTATTATTACTAGGTTGCTTTTTGAAGTCTGCCACAGCAAATTATATTTCATTCATTGTATATTTATGTCACACATTTGCTGAATGGGGAATTTTTACATTTGTCACTAAGGAATTTCACTTGCATTACTAATATATTCTTCAAATTATAAATTACTTTCTATGCCCCTACTCTCACTAATTTGACAAATGTACAAGTGATTTTGACTTTCAGGTCAATTACACAGGTGTGTAAAAAGGGGAGCACAAAGCATTGATCACTTGAGGCGGTTGGCGGTCTTCACTCAACACTTCCTCCACGCTGACAACTCACCTCTCATGAGTACTCAGTTTCTAGTTTTTTTTTCCCCCCATATCCTGTCCCACGTGGATCTCAAAGGCTTTTTGTTTAATTAGAAGTCTTCCATGTGAAAACTCTTTTCCAAGAGTGACAGTATGACACTGATGCTAATCATTTCAAATAGCTTTCCACTTGTCAGCAATGTTTCGATGTTGTAGTGGAGTACTAACAGTGGAATGAACAAACTCAGGCTGACCTTGTACCTGATAAGCAGCCAGTGCTGCCTTAATTATCATGGTTGCAGATAGCAGGAACTCTTTAAATCTAGTACAATGCTTGCTTTCCTGAAGTTGTGGATTTGGCAATATCAAATGACAGCTACGATATATTTCTAAGTTATGGTTAGATGAAAATTAATAATACTGTTGCAAATTATAAATTAATTTTCCAAACACAGTGAATTCTACAGAACAGTTTTTATCATCTTAAACTGAAATACCAACTTAAACTGAAGTTTCCGAGGATCAGAGGGACCTTGGTGTACATGTCCACCGGTCCCTTAAGGCAGTGGAACAGGTAGATAAGGTGGTTAAGAAGGCATATGGGAAACTTGCCTTTATTAGCCAAGGCATAGAATATCAAAGCAGGGAGGTTATGCTGGAATTGTATAAAACGCTGGTTGGGCCACAGCTAGAGTATTGCGTGCAGTTCTGGAATCCGCATTATAGGAAGGATGTGATTGCACTAGAGAGAGTGCAGAGAAGATTTACCAGGATGTTGCCTGGGCTGGAGAGTTTTAGTAATGAGGAGAGATTGGATAGACTGGGGTTATTTTCCCTGAAGCAGAGGAGATTGAGGGGGGACATGATTGAAGTGTATAAAATTATGAAGGACATAGATAGGGTAGACAGGAAAGAACTTTTCCCCTTGGTGGAGGGATCAATAACCAGTGGGCATAAATTTAAGGTAAGGGCAGGAGGTTTAGAGGGGATGTGAGGAAGAATTTTTTCACCTAGAGGGTGGTGGGAATCTGGAACTCACTGCCTGAAAGGGTGGTAGAGGCAGAAACCCTCATAATATTTAAGAAGTATTTGGATGTGCACTTGCGATGCCATGGCATACAAGGCTATGGGCCTAGTGCTGGAAAATGGGATTAGAATAGTTAGGTGCTTGTTTGACCAGTGCAGTCTCAATGGGCCGAAGGGCCTTTTTCTGTGCTGTAGACCTCTGTGACTCTATGAAACATAAGTCATATCAAAATCATCATCATCATTTCTATGATCAAAATGTTTCTTGTATTCAACAGGATACATGGTGCTGACCAAACCTATCGATGCAACTTACTGAGGCTTTTATTTCATAGAATCATATAATGGTTGCAGCACAGAAGGAGGCCATTTGGCCTATTATGTCTATGCTGGCTCACTGCAAGAGCAATTCACCTAGTAGCACTCCCTTGTCTTTTCCACATAGACAGCAACTTTTTCCTCATCAGATATTGATTTTGATTCCCCTTTGAATGCCATAATTGAATCTGCCTCCACCACACTCTCAGGCAGTGTATTCTAGATCCTAATCATTCATAGTGTGAAAAAGGTTTTCTTTTGTCGCTATTGTTTTTTTATCCAATTAACTTAAATCCGTGCCCTTTGGTTCTCGATCCTCCCCCCAATGAGAACTGTTTCTCTTTATCTACTCTGCCTAGTCCCCTCATAATTTTGAATGCCTCTATCAAATCTTCTCTCAATCTTCTCTTCTCTGTAATCTATGTAACTGAAGCCCCTCATCCCTGGAACTAATCTTATGGAGCTTTTCTGCACTCTCTCTAATACCATCACATCGTTCCTAAAGTATGGTGCTGAGAACTGGAGGCAATATTCCAAATGAGGCTGAACCAGTGTTTTATACAGGTTTATCATAATTTCCTTGCCTTTGTGCTCTATGCATCTATTTATAAAGCCCAGGATCATATGTTTTTTTAACTGCTCTCTCAACCTGTCCTGCCATCTTCAAAGATTTCTGCACATATACCCCTAGGTCCTTCTGTTCCTGCACTCCCTTTAGAATTGTGCCCTTTATTTTATATCATCTCTCCATGTTTTTCCTACAAAGATTAATCACATCACACTTCTCTACATTAAATTTCATCTGCCACTTGCTTGCCCAATTCACCAACCTGTCATATTCTTTTTAAAGTTTGACATTATCCACCTCTCAGTTCACAATACTTCCAAGTTTCCTGTCATCCGCAAATCTTGAAATTGTGTCATGTACGCCAAAGTCTAAGTCACTAGTATATCAGGAAGAGCCAGAGTCCTAACATCAATCTCTGGGGAACTCCACTATAAACCGTCTTCAATGTCCACATCAAGTTTAAAATTTCACGTGAGTTTTTTTTTGCAAGATTTAGACTGGTTGTAAAGTGACCCTGAAGGAACGCATTTACATTAAGTTCACTGGAGGAGTTAATGTAGTTAAAAATACATTTTTCTATTGCATGGTTGATGTCAAGCACTCCAGAAAAAGTTCTTGTAAATCTGACAACGAGCCAAATGTAAGACCTAATGGAGCTCACTTAGACAGGCTGTTCAAAAGGCCTTTGACTTACAATATATTAACAGGGTCTGACTACCAACATTTTAGTTACAGCTATAACTGACAATTGTTTACTGCCTTTAATGTTGTCAGCAGTTCATGTTGGTGGGGAATGTGACTTTCTTTTAGTGGCCTGGGTTTCATGGTCAGCAGCGACAGAACACCACTCTGACAGCTACCCACAAAGCTTTCCCAGGTTTTGGATCAAATTTGGTGTCTGATCCGGTGTGGCATCCTCCACAGGGGATCTCTGGCACCATTCGACCAACCAAATTGAAGAATCTTCACTGAGTCATGCAGGGTGGAATCTATCAGAGCCAATTCAAACACAGAGGGGAGGCTGGTCGTGGGTCTGGAACCTGTTTGTTCTGTCAGTGGGCTTCACTGTGGCTCTTTAACCCAGCCACAACATTAGCATCCCGCTTTGGAGAGTCTTGGAGGTCCTGCGGTGAGAGTAAGTGAAACAGATGACGTTGGCCAAGGACATGAGGAAGAGGACAGCCTTTCCAACCTAGTAGATGTGGATGGAAGTGACCAAAGAAATGAACAGCAGGTGTGTGGTCCCTTGAATCTGGATTCAGTACTCCAGGAGGTTCAAGGACCTCAGGTGGGCAGGAAAGGTGAGTGGCACAAAACGTCAGGTGCCAAGCTCCACACTCTGACATTTCCAGCGTTCTCAGACAAACATAACTTGCAGCTCCATTCCTTACCCTCTCTCTCCAGGCATCTCCTCACGTTCCCATCCTAACAGCCAGCACTCATCTCGTCAGCCATCGGTAATGTGTGCCCACCTGCTCCACTGTGAAGGAGGTCATGTTCCAGGAGGCTGCAGATGTCAGCAGTGTCCTGCTGTGCCAGCCTGAACCTCCTGGGGCACTGGTGCTCAGACTTGTCGAGAGAGCTGATCTTCTGCCTCGAAGACTCTGTGTTGGGGGTCTCACCTCCTTCCAGCTGGATTTCTATGTCCATCGTCTCTGGGCTTTGGAGTGGCATGTGTCTGAGGAGGAGGCAGCTGCTGCTGGGACTGATGTTGCTCCTGCTGGCTGGCGGTGTTGCTGGTTCAGCACCTCTTGTTCCTCATCAGAGGTCCAAAGTAGAGCTGCGTAAACTGCTTCCATGCTGCAGTGAAGGTTGGCTGCAGGGAACTGCAGATCATGTTGATTGAAATCCAAGGCAGGTGAACTAAGTTGCAAGAAGCTGGAAATCACCTGTCAAGCAGTGAAAGCACATTCTCAGCAGAACCGCTGTGAACAAAAGCTCTCACCTCAGCATGGCTTCCCCAGCCTGTCAGCTTCACTGAAGAAGTACTCCCAAGCTCTGCCGGAATGCTGGGTTAAATTCACAGATAATTGCCTCTGTGAATATTTTAATAACTGACCTGAAGCCCAACAGGTGTTCCCTGCTCTCCTGAAAATCCGCCTGGGTTAAACCCCGAAGTTGGTAGGGTCACTTATCAAGGCTTTAACCCCCATGTTTGTGAGCATCGCCCATAGGACATCAAGGAAGATGTCCATGCATTCGATGGGGTGCGGGGGGGTGGGGCACAGCAAGTCACTTTTTCCCAGCTGGCTTTCAGTGCGGTGCCAGGGCAAGGGCTCCAGTGCAGGTCAGGCTGGGGTGTTGGGGGGAGGGGGAGGGGGTGGTGTGTGGGCAGGGGAGGCAGCACAGACTGAAGGGAGTATACAAGCACAGGTTGTGGGGGGGGGTGGCAGAGGGGGGTGAGGGGAGCAGCCACGCACTTGGAAAAGCTTGTCAAAAATGGGCATTCTTCCACAGCTGAGACTGTTCGGTTGCAGCTCCATTGACATGCTTAGAGTCAGGCCTCTGAAGATTTTCTGCCCACTCAAGCAACACAAAAGCATGAAAATGTCACCAAATGCTCCAGAACTTCGCATCCTTCGGGCATAGACTGCAAATTAGTGCGCATTACAGAGGGCAGCAGAATAACTGGCCAACTGGGCAAGTTGTACAATCCCCTTGTGAAAGGTGGCCATGGGGCAGTCACTGGTGGAGGTGCCCACAGCCACTTGCAATATCTTTATTAAGGTTTGGACCAATATCCCTCATCATTCAACCTAACAGTGCAGCCTTGCAGTGTGGGTTAGGAGAATGTCTGCGCCTGAGCTGAGAGCACAGCCTGCAGTCCAATGGCTGAAGCTGCCGCCAATGGGTCAAATGGAGTGGGGTGGAGGCAGGTAGGGTTTCAGACAGTCAATAAGTGCACTACACACTGGCCATCCAAGTGATGGCTAGCACTTTCCTGGATGCTTGAAGGGGACTTCAAATTTAACCAAGAGAGGTTCTTGGGACAACTATGCTAACCCACAAGTCTCTCTCTTTGATCCTGCAGGAGGAGAACATTAGGATCATGGAGCCTGGTGATTTAGAGGTATGCCTCATGGCTTATAGAGACCAGAGAAGAAGGAGAGCAGTGGAGGTACCTGGCTCAGCAAAGGAAGGAGCACCTCCCTCAGGATGAAGGGGTGCCAGGGTCTGCTGCTCACGCAGCTGAAGATCCACAGAGAGCCGTCGCTCATAGGCACCTTGCTAGACCCAGGGTCTACAGACGGCATTTGTCATTCCTGCAGATGACTGAGAACGAGTGTCGCTAAAGAATGTGCATGTCTAGGGAACTGGTCGGTCATACATGCCTCCTGTTGCAGGATTTGGCACCTTGGGGACATGGAGGGCATCCGCTGCCAGAGGCCATGAAAGTGACTGTGGCGCTCAATTTTTATCCAGTAGCTCCTTCCAGGGCTCCACCTGTGACGTGTGCAGAATCTCGCAAGCCTCCACGCACAAGTGTATCCAGGAGGTCACGGATGCCATCTTCACAAAGACACACAACTTTGTGCATTTTGCTGGGATCAGGAAAGCCAGGAATCAAGAACACTGGAATTCGCTCAGGTCTCTGGTTTTCCACAGGGGCAGGGTGCCATCAACTGCACTCATGTGGTGCTTAGATTTCCATGGTAATAAGCAGTCAACTACTCCATGAATGTTCAGCTGGTGTTCGACCACTGCAAATGCATCCTACACGTCTACGCACAAATCCCAGGGACCGTCCATGACTCCTATATCCTTAACAGGTCTTAGAACCCTGGCATCTTCCAGGAGTGCACAGAGGCTGCAAGGTTGGCTTCTCGGGGACAAGGGCTACCCATAGAGGATGTGGTTGATGACACCCGTGCAGCGGCCTCAGACTGCAGTAGAGCGACGGTATAATGAGGCTCATGCTGCGACCCGGAGTTTGGTGGAGCAAATGATAGGCATTTTGAAAATGAGATTCCGGTGCCTCGTCTGCTGGAGCACTGCAATACAGTCCACAGAGGGTGTTACACATCATCACCTCTTGCTGCGCGCTCCACAACCTGGCGCTGCAATAGGGGGAGGGCCTGGCTGAGGAGGAAACGGAAGAGCTGCACATCTCCTCCGATGAGGAGGACATCGAAGGGGATGATGGTGATGAGGTCCTCAAAGGTGAGAGTGCTGGGGTTGAGGACATCGCACTGGACAGACAAGGCAGGCGCGCTCGGGATGCCCTCATAGCCGCAAAATTCGTGGAGGATGAGGACGAGATGCAGTGAGGACAGTCCTGACATTTCACCTTGCATCTTTGAATATTTGACTCCTGTGTGGCTGTGATAGCAGCGCAAATATCCTCCATAGATCCTCACATAGCATCTGTGAATGTCTGACTCCTGTCTAGCTGAGGGCAGCTCACATGCACTCTGTGATAAGGGTCATATCATGGAGAAGCAGCTGTGAAATTTTAAATGCACCTGATCCTTTGTCCGCCTTCAGCGCCTGACCCGTTCAGGAGCACAGTGTCACTGGTCACAGACACTGAAGCAATGGAAGGCCAGTTCAACCTCAAAGGTGCTGAGAGCACACAGAGAATGATGGAACTCTGTGACGCCTGCCCACGACATTCTGGCAGCAATGACAAGCACCATCGAGGTGCAGGCATCACTAATGTGTCCAGTGAGTGTGAAGCCAGACCACCACTTTGATCTGAAGGTTACACACTGCACAGGGAAGAGGCCTTGGACTGAGACACCGGCCTTTATCTGGTGCAGGAACCAAGGTTTCATATCTGAGTGACATGAACACTGCTCATCAGAGCAAAGAGCCATAGGCAAGGAGACATTCTTGGAAGTTTATTTACAATAGTGAATATTATGTATAAGTGACTAACACCCATGCCCTGGCTGTGCAACAACATTTTCTTAACTTTCCTAACCCTGCCACTACGTCTTGGTGTTCCCCAACATCCACAGCAGAAGTGGAGGCAGCCTGCTAACTGTGATGCTCCGTCTGTGATGAACTGGAGGGCAGAGACCTGGAGGACCTTGGCCTGCTGTGTGGCACTGGCACCCTCCTCAGCCTGTGGAACTGACGCTGCTGGGGTCACAGGAAGAGGGTATTCATATGGAGTCACTTGGGTGGATGGCCCTGGTGTGTGCACCTGCTGATCCTCCTCCCTATGGGTGCCTGAGGTCCCCTGGCTGACTCCTCGAGGAGAAGGAGAAGCTGGAGTGAGATCAAACTGCCCTGCACCCCTCTCGCATTGACACTGTTGGAGGCCAACTATGGCATCAGCGATGGGAACTCAGCCTGCACATTCCTCCACCCGTCTGTGACCTCTCCCTTTTGTTGCCAGCTTGTCCTGCAAGAAGACAGGTGGAGAGAGTTTAAGCAGGGCGTCTGCCAGGTCAGATGATAAGGATGCCTGGCATGTGTGAATGGTGAGTGGTGCCATGGACAGGATGAGGACATGATCCGCAGGGCTCTCTGTGTGAGAGAGTGAATGGTGATAGCCCTTGAACTGACAGTGAGTGAGATCCCTGTGGATGTGTGACGGGTTTGAGTGTGTGAGTGGAGAGTTATGAGAAGGGTGACTTACCCTGGTGGAACAGAGGAGATCATTCATCCTCTTTTGGCACTGGGTGGCTGTCCTCTTTTGCAAGCCACTGGCGCTGACCACTGCTGCTACTGCCTCCCATGCTGGAGTGATGACCTTGCTTGCTGGTCTTCACCCAGAGTAAACCCCTGAGGGCTTCACGGCGGGCTTCCATAGTGTCCAATAGGCACCTGAGGGAGGTGTCGCTAAATTTGGGGGCAGCACGTTTCCTCCCTTTGGCAGCCATGACTTTGCAGCAGCTTCCGATTGCTTAGAGAGAGAGCTAGCTCTGTGCAGGGGCACCCTTTAAATATGGCGCCCGGATTACTGACTGCCTGAGATGATGGTGGGGCGGGCGCATCAGAGGCCGCCCCACCAGCGATCCGGCATGTTTCCCAGGAATGCATTATTAATGAGGTGGAACGCACCAGGAATGGGACAAGACGGCACGAAAAGCTGCAGGTAAAACGTCCTTTTTCCTGCCCACTACCACACTTTGTACAAATCTGAGACGTTACACCCCTAGTCTCAGGATTCTCAGTCACCCTGATCCCCACACACCAACACATACTCTCACCCACTCTCACAGTGGGTGAGAGTGAGGGAGTAAACACCTTCACACTGGAAGTGAGCTAGACACACCCACTCTCACTCCCACTCTCTTACACTCTAATGGTCATTTTTATTCTTTACTCTTTTTTTAAAATTATCAATTTATTGCTTTGACATTGCTTTATCTTTGTTTAGCAAGTTGCTTCTTTTCTTTATATTCAACTTTTGTTGAAATTCATGTATCTTTCCGAAATCTGCTTATTGGCCCCTTGAGTGAAAAAAAGAATGAAAGTGTGGCTCACCATGCAAAAAGGTTGGACAAGCCTGATCTAAAAGTATAAATCGGGAACAATGGAACACTTTCCATTTTCCTGGATGAGGGCAGCTCAAACAGTCAAGAAACCTAACGGCATCCAAGACATAGCAATCCCCTTGACCAGTATCCCACCCAACTCCTTCAACATTCACTCCCTCCACCAGTCACACACAACAACAGCAGTGCAAACTACAAGATGCACTGCAGCAACTCACAGAGCCTCCTTCAACAGTATCTTCTGAACTTTTGACCTCTACCACCTAGGAGGCAAGGGCAGCAGATGCATGGGAACATCACCACGTCCAAGGTCCCCTCCAAGCTACTCACCATCCTGACTTGGAATTATATCGTCATTCCTTCACTGTTGCTGGGTCAAAATTTTGGAACTCGCTTCCTAACAGCACTGTGGGTGTACCTACACCACATGGACTACAGCGATTCAAGAAGGCGGCTCACCACCACCTCCTCAAGGGCAGCTAGGGATGGGCAATAAATGCTGACCTAGCCAGTGAAGCCCACATCCCATGAATGAATAAAATTTTCTTTTAAATTTTAGATGATTAAGAAGTTGTGAAATACCTCTTCACTAAGATTGTTGAAGGTGAGAATTTTACTCTGCGCCATTTATAACAGATGCATTTATGGAAAACTTCTCCTTTCAGGACAGTGGATTTCATCCTCTGTATCACCATTATAAAGATTCTCCATGCTTTCAATTTATAAACTGCCTTGGGTATTAGGGTCATTGGGGGTTCAGCGAAAGTAGAAATGTATCGTGCAGAGGATATTTTTGTCTTAAGACCAGTCTCACTTGTAAATAAGTTCCTCAAACTCAAAAGCATAAACATGCCAAAATTTACTGGCATAGCTCCTGCTGGGCAAGTAACTCCATCAATCACAGCTGTGCTGTATGCTTGAAGGCGAGAGAATGTTCTAAACAAAGACCGAAGCTTGCACCCGACCTGAAACAGCTAAGATACCTGAAGTTGTTTCTCCCTTTATGACCAGCTGAAAGATAGGCAAGTAAGCAGAAGTTTTGGCATATTTATATTTGATTTGCAGCCTATAGGTAGATATTTATTTTTTTAAAAGATCTATTTTCTAAAAATGCATTCACTGTTGCAAAAAAAGCAGAGGAAGTGTTCTACTGAAGGTTACACAGGTGCTCATCAAGCTTCTTTGATGTCAATCTGGGTCCGTCATATCTCAAGGAAGTCAAAACACGCATACATACAATCAGTTATAAAGAAGCACAAAAATAATTCAAAAAAGGTCCGAGGAAAGAAGTGACCTTACTAAATAGCCTAGACAATGCAATTTGTGTATAAAACCTCTTCAGTTGTGAGAAAAGATACGGTCCCCTTAATATTATTGAGATAGCCGGGTTGAAATTTGTCTTGGGTGATAGCATGAAACAGACTGCATCAGCTTCCTGCTATACACACTGGTTGATATCAAATTCTATTGAAGTGAATGAAACTTAATGGGTGGAGTGTATGATAGACAGTACGCAACACTGCCAAAGAAAAGTTTTTATTGTGTTGTATTGTGCTGGTTGCTATCTTGTTCCTCAGTAGAAGAGGATTTTGAATATGGTTTTGATATTTGTCACTATACATTTTTAAGTAACATCAAAGGTTCAATTTAAATTAATATGCAGCAAGTATACAGAAAAATAAATGACAATTGTTTGGAGTATTTTAATGTAGAGTACCAGATTGCAGTTTTGCACTGAACTACCTTAATAAAGAGAGAGATGCCTGTCAACTATGACACTAATTGACACATCATCTGCGTATAAATAGCACTCAAGTGCAAATCAGAATTTCAATCATGATTTTTTTCCTTCTTTAATTAAGGCAGCAACCAGCAAGCAGCAAGCTAGGATATTTGGTAATCACATTTGTAAAGTCAATAAATATTCTTTGGTCAATCAGAATTTGTCAGTTTAATAACCACTGATGATAAGGAATTAACAGCTTAAAAACAGCCATGTATTTCAGCTTCAAAGAACCTACAAGTGAAGGGCTCAATATTTTCACACCACAATTGCCTTTCTGCGAGCACTTTACATCCTACATGTGCTGATAATGTTACCATATAACAATGTGTTTGGACCTATCACTGTGGTGTTTTCTTGAAGTAATGAACTACATAAAAGAAAAAATGTACAAGTTATAGCAATATGTCCTTTGTGAAAATCATATTACAAATTTAATTAAAACAAAGCAATCTTTATCAATCAAAGAACAGATGGGCCAAAGTGTTTGAGAGTCATATCCATGAATAATTGTGCAGCTTTTGGAACACATTCATTTGACATGGCTATTCTGATTTTGTTATTGTTCCAGCAGTGCGTTTTAGCAATTCCCATATGACATGAAATCAATGTCCTACGATTTGGCCAAAGATCAAGGTAATGAATTTTCCCCTTGTTACAGAGAAACACGGGGCAGCAAGAATGTTACAAACCGATTCGAAATGATGGAAACTCACAAGAAACACAATCATCTGGTTCTTCAGAGATTGCAGGCTTGCTCATAATGAAAGCAATCACTTTCCAGTTTTTCTAATTATTCGGAAGTTTAATAGTGGTGGATTATGGCAATTTGGAATCTATTTGTGTTTAGATTATGTGATTCTAGTATGTTTAAAATCCACCATTGCTGCTCTCCTTCATAACAGCCAGTTCTGTACTGCTCTGAACAGTTGGGAAATGAGAACCAATCAGGTGTCAAAGCTGCCTTAACTACTGTGTTCATTGTTTCAGGGTGTGAATGGTCAACTCTATCAATCACATACCAAATTATGACTTGACAGAATTGGCTATTACTGGCGTGAAATCAACAGGTATTTCCTGAAGGAACAAAGCTGAACTTAAACTGAGAATTTGTAACCAATTGTTACAATAACATTTCTTCACCTAAATGACTTATAATATGCTATTACTACAGGATGATTTTAATTTACATGTACCATAGTTTGATAAAATCAGGCTTGATTAAAATTTGACTTACATTTTCTCTTCATTACATTACCTGATTTCCACCCGAGTTTTTAACATCTTTCATGTTGATGTCATTCTTTTTACCCTTGCCCTTCTCCTTCTTGTTTTTCTTCTTTTTACAGCAGCATTTCTTGCAGATGCAGAGGCAACAGGTGAGGAGCAGCAGGCCACTGACAATAGCTATGGCGATCAAAGCCCAAGGTGGCACTGGCAAAGGATTGGAAAAATTGGTAAACTGGCATCAATCACTGTGTTAGAAATGTGTAGCTTCCTGGTGGTACACTTAAGAGAAACAGCTTTGATTTTTGACCTAGGCCTTACCTTTCCTGATAGCTAAATGTTTCAGCCTAGAAATTGGTCTACACTCAACTTGTAAACCCAGTGGCAAAGAAAGCTACCATGCCAAAATCTATGAGCATGAGGACTATTCAAAACCGACCTTCTTGCACCATCAGGAAGCGACCAGGCTGCTGGGGATGCCAGTCCCATCCCAAGAGGCACTGCTCATGAAGAAGATAGAAATTGACTTGACGTGAACATCGCCACCGGCATAACCAGGAGTGGGGGTTGTCGGGCGATGAGTGGGAAATGTGGGTGACTGGTTGCTGCCCAGAATTTCAATGCGGAGCTAGAGGAGGATTTCTGCTCTTTTTGGCTCCACATCAGGTTAGTAAAATGCCCTGTAACGATCTTTTTGGGGGCACCCTCCGGTGGTCCCTTTAAAACCACTGACTTGGCTGCTCTGCATCTGAAAACACCATGCATGGCATGCCTGTTGTATGCTGCTGCCAGGTACCAATCAATTTCGCGAAGCTGCCTGAAATCAGGATTTCACTGTTGCCTATACAAATACATGCATGACCAGAAGATCATATGTCATACATTTGGTGTGGAATGAGCACACACACACACTGTATTGGACCCGTCAGCACCCATTAGAACCTGAAAAGGCTGTGTACTGGGTAATTTATTATTTAAATCAAATGGAATTCAGTTAACCTTACAAAATCAATTAAATCTATTAAGACTGATGGGCTTCCTGCATTCTGATGCTAATTAAGGTGCTGCCAGATTATGTTATAATAATATCCTTATAAAATGGAAACTTGATTTTCCAATATGCATTTCCATTTAACTTCTGTTTTGCTCAAATGTCTCTCCTTTTTCTCCTCCTTCGCAAAAGACCTTTACCCTGGAAAGCCTTTGAATTGTCAGTGGATGTGGAACTCCAGTGGAGATGCAGAAGTCTGGGGTACACATTTGACCAAATGTGCAATTTTGGACACTCTGACCAGAAAGAGCTTGAAATAAAACAATCTCATTTTAGCAACCGGGAATAAATGGAGTCAAATGTTTCAAATAAAAACAGTAACTACATGACAGAGGAAAACTCCAACTCATGATTTGAAAGAAAACATACTTACAAGGAATTTTATGCAGTTCGTTCATAAATTTCTCTTTCAGCTTCTCAACGATATTATTTTTCCCTTCTCCAGGGCCTCCGGCCTCTGTTGAGTTATCTCCAGTGTCAATAGGCGTCATGGTAGGCGTGGCAATGGGTGCCACCAAAGCCTGTGTATTGACTGCCCTCGGCTTCATCTTGATCAGAGCTAGCAGGTGAAAAAAAAACGCAATTTGTCAGCATTCAGGAAAATATACTTTTGAGTCACGAGATCTTAAAAGTAATATAATTCTCTTTGATGATTTCTTTGTTACAGTCTGTGAATAACGCATTGATAATTTGTTAGACTCATTTATTACTTAAAACAAGAAAAAAGAATGAATGCTGACTCCAAATAGCAATTGGTGTGTTCTACTGGAATGAAGTCAAATTAATCAATGAAGCAGAGACGTTGTACATGGTGGGAACTGTGCCAATATTGTTCCACACACCATGACGCAAATACATCTAACATAACTAATGTGATTTCAATTGTAAACCTGAAAGCAAATATTGTTTTCAAATTAAGATAATAAACCGAACCAAGGTTCCTTACACTGTCTTACATGTTAGCTGTAAATGATTAAATTGAACACAGCCGGTATGCAATGTTTTCCCACAATAATTCCATCTTATGTTCTTCTATCCTCTGTCAACCAACAGTTCATCCTCTTTCATCTTATTTCAGCAGGAAGGATGGGCCACACAACTTTTCCTCATTTATCCTGATTCTTCAGCCATCTTGTGCTTTAATGAAAATAAGAATAGCTCCAAGCAATATGGCAGTGTGGGTGTCTGTTGGATGTTTACCTACTGAATCAGGTTTCGTGAGTTACGTGCCTTGAACTCACAAGTTTAAAGGACATGGCAAACTACGGATATGGATTTAAAGTTAAAAATTTTTCAAAAGCTCCAATCCGATCCAATTATTTAAAATTTGTGATATTTCAGCATTATATGTTAAAAAATAATATAACACACACATAAACACGCCTCTACTCCTCAGGGCCGAATTGTTGCTATAACATTCATCCCGAAGAAAAAATACAGAGAAGTAGAAATTTTGGGAAGGAAATTGGTAAGTATCCAATGGAAGGAGCCTTCAGAATCAAATTGGAGAATTCACAAACTCTGTCCAGAAAGCACTTCATAATCTGGGGCTCTTCCCAGTACAGAAACCTTGAGGAGGACGTGAGAATTCATTGGTGAATGCCTTAAGCCATCTTCTGCAGAGAGCTTGGCTAGAAAATGAGAGAAGTAATGAACAATAATCCTTGGAATCTTGAATAGGCCATGGGGGTACAGCAACTCAGGGTACAGATAGTGGGAGAGAAAGTGAATCAGGGGATCTGTAGAGTGAAGGTGGTTTTAAGGCCTATTCAATAGGCTTAGCTATCTTTACTTGTGACATTTAGGTTTATCATAAGATGTTCAATCCTTGTGATGAATTAATGACAATGATAAATATGGAGTAGGAAATGCTTTGTTGTGCTTCAGGTTGGAGCCAAATCACAAATTCCTGGTGAATGAAAGTTTTTTTCTGAATATTCCTCAACGTTAAATTACAAGAGTCACAGAATTAAAAACCATGCTTGTTGTGGTAATAGCTATGACTAGAAGAAAGCAGAAGATTGCAAGCCCATTTAACTATCAAAGATTTCAAAGCCATTCCAGCATCTGAATATTCCATTGTCTACTCACAACAACTGACAAAGCTGAAGTCAAATTCATTGATATAGTTTTTCCATCTAATTTATGGATGGACAATGGTGTGCAACAAATTCAATGAAATGGTGCTCAAATGTTTATATAACAACCCCTATCATAAAAGTATACAGATTTAATGCTGCTTATTTATATTTCAATAACTTTTGACTGACAAATAAATTAAAAATGAATTGAAAATGAAAAAGTAACACAAATATAATAAGATTATATTTCTCAGGAGAATTTATTCTAATATTTTTTTGACATCTCACCCATTGTTTCATTTGGGATTAAAATGAACACTGCATATTCCTTTTTATGATTTACAGTAGAATATATCTTGCAACAATAAATTTTGGAAGGCTGCTTGACACTAGTTCTCTGAAATGTTGAATTCATTACAGATAAAATACAATTCCACCAGCCTTGTGTGTTGCTGTGTAATAGTTTTAACAGGCATGATGGTAACATTAGCAAAACTAATTTCTAACTAACCTAATTACTTTGTGCAGGTTCTGATTATACCTTCATAGTAACAAATATTGAGAAATCATTTTGGCACCTCTTTAACACAAGTACTCTAACTGTCCTTCTTAAGATCCAGCTTTCAACATGTCTAAAATATTGTACAAACTATAGATTTATAGCTAAGAACATGTTGGTAACTGGGATATCATTTCTTTAACTGTCGGTTAAGAATATCATACAAGGATTTGGATGCATATGACTGATCCTTCAGTGTCCTTGGTCAAAATCCTGGAACCTATGTAACAGCATTGTGGGAATATCGTCAACACATGTATTGCATCAGTTCAAGAAGGCCCATCACCTGTGATATCTTGCAGAACAGAAAAGAGACAGTGTGCCATATGGAAAGTTAAGTACCCAACTGACCAGTTTAATCAGGTTTTGGCCGTATATACGTACATACACAAAGGGCCACAAGAGGGTGCTATTACACTCCTGTCTCCCTAACAAAAACACAGTTTAAATTCCATACAACTTATATACATTTCTTGTTTTTAATTTATTTACAAATCCAACTTAACCACTAGTTTCCTATTCCTAAGAGGATACCTCCTTTCTTGACCTAAACTTTCAGAACTTGGACAAGTACCTGGACCCATCTGGGTCCGAATCTGAGGAGAAGTTTTCTCCAACAAAGACTGATTTTGACCTTGATCTTCAATTGAATTTTCCACTTCATCAGACATGTCTGTCTGACTGACTTGGATCTGAACTGGTTTCCGGCAAAACTTGTGTTGAGTAACTATTGGTACTTTACTTGAATCCCAACTATCCAATTCATCAGACCCATTATATCCTTCCCAATTCCCTTCTTCTTCATGAACCTCTGAAGGTGAAACATAATCCATATGTACAAAGCTAGCCTTTCCATTACCAAACATCTTGACCAAATATGTGCGAGGATCACATATTTTCACAGCTCTTGCTGGTAACCACTTCAACCACTTATGGTGATGTTCTTTCACCCTAACCTTCTGGTTCAACTTCACACTTCTTTCACTCAACTCCTATCATGACTCTCTGCCTGGATTGTTTTTCTTTTATTGTCCCTCAACTCCATCCACGTCCTCTCCTCCAGCCAATGGGACACCTCCTCCGTTGAAGAGCTGGAAATAAGCAGTCTAAAAGACCCATCACAGCACTTACCCAGTACAGAGACACTCATCTTAGTGGACCTGGATGTAGAGCAGGGTCAGGTTCACAATCTGGTGGTCACCACATGGACACATGTCCACAGCAGGAGGAGGCAGGTTCAGTCGAGTTCCCCGGCACTCAGATGACTGCTGGGGAAGAGGCATCTGCGAGGTCCAAGTCAGATGACAAGCCTCTGGATTCCACCTTCCAACTCATCATGGAGAATCAGCAGAAAGCCAGGAACATCATACAGAGCTGTTGCAAGCCCTTAACAGAGTGGCATATGAGTCGGAGGAGTGGATCCATCTGCTCTCTGATGAAGTGGTGCCCACATGTGCGTGTATGGAGGTCTCCATGGGAAGGATGGCGGATGCCATGGAGACCCTGGTCCAGCTGAATGCGGAGATGTGCACAGACCTGCACTCCATGGTGGTAGTCATGGGTGAGTTCCTGCAGTGGCAAAGAAAAGGGAACCAGAGCACCTCAATGTCCCTCCAGGTGCTCTTTCCCCTCATGGAGTGGGTCGGGGCCCATGGGCACCCGAAGGGAGGAGGAGCAGCAGCTGGACACCTCTGGGTCTTCCACTCAGGAATCTCAGAGGCTGTCCTCTCCCTTTGCCTGTGACCCCCTCAATTGCGTCCTCTGTCACTACACAGGGAACAGCTGGCCTACAGGAGAACAGCCAAAGCAAGCCAGGGCCGTCAAGGCCTCGGCTCTCCAGAGGACCCACGCCAAAGTCATCAGAGGCAATAGGGCCAACCATTGGGCAGGCTGTCTCAACCCCTGCTGCGGATGTCAGGGCAGCACCTAGAAAAAGTGGTAGACCTAGAAAAGTTAAGAAATTCTGATTACAAGTGGTTGCACAGGTGAATGCATTTTATCACTTTATAATCTGAAAATATATTCACTTTCGCTGAATAATGTGTAATGGTGCCTTTCAGCTTCATTTACAGGCTTCGTGAGTCCTCCCCCTGCATCCCCCCCACCCCCAGTTCAGGTGCATGCAACTGGACCACGAGTGCTTCTGGAGGGACAAGTGTGTGTGGCAGAGCCTCGTGCACTTGTCTCCCACACACGGGGAGCCTTCTCCCATCACACTCATCTCATTGTCCTGAGCTTTTTCAATGCTGCCTGCTGGGGTTCTCTTTCAGTTGTCCATCTGAGCTGACCTGCATCTCCGCCCAACCACTGATCACACTCCCATGCAGCACCTGTGACCTTCCAACACCAGGCTCTGCTCACTTTCGATTCGAAAAATATGGTCGTTGTCAAGTTTCTTGTAAGCTCCCCCATCCTTCCCACTCCACTGGTCATCCATGTCCTTTCCCCCATCACTGTTGACCCCCCGGCATCATTTTCTACCTCCCCTCTGTCACCTACCAACCAGAATCCTTTTCTTTCCAGGATGTCCAGGGTAATGTGCACATTCCCTACCTTCCTCAAAATCCTACCCCCATTGACCTTCTTGACCTCCTCCTTCCTACCTCCAGGGTTTGTGTCTGCCTCCAAGTCCCCACCAACCAACCTCGCTGCCCCTTCTACCACTACTGATGCACTTTCACCCCCCCAGCCTTCCAGCTCACTCTGTCCACTCTCATACTTACCATTCCCTCCTACCACACCCACCCTCTGTTCGTTCCCCAGGATGCAGTCATTGACTCCAGAGAAGCCTCCCTTGACCATTCACCTGGGAATCCCCCTCTTAGTCTCTCCTCCACCCTTACTCTCTCCTCCCCTTGGACTCCTTCCTCTCGCTGAACTCCTTCCTCCCCTCCAGACTCCTCCCCTTACATCTACCTCCCCACTTGCCACATTCTCTTCTGTTACACTCTCTTCCACTCGTACTCCCTCCTACCCCTCCTAACCTTGCTCCCCCACCCCCGACACCTTCGTTCCTCCCACTCCCAACCTCAAACCCCCCAACACCTTCGTCCCCTCCTCTCCCAAACTCACGCTCCCGGGAATACCTTCTTCTCCCAGTCAAACCTAGACCTTCCTCTCCCAACCCCACCCCTGGCACACCTTCCTCTCCTACTCACAGCTGGACCTTCCTTTCCACCCCCTTGACGATCATCCATAGCAGTCCATGGACAAGATTGTGATGTTCTGAAGCAGCCCCAAGTCGTCAACTGGGGTCTCTCCACCCGCTGTGAGCTGCTTTGTGGCAGAGCCATGCCCATGACAGTCCACCCACTATGCAATGCATGTGTTCCTCCAGGGTTCAGTTGCTGTAGAGCTCCAGCATTTTCTTCTTCTCGGGTGTCCGCAATGTGAGCAAGGCCCTAATGGTGACTCCCGACTTCTGCACGTCACACTTGTCTAGACGTGTTCTGAGCTGGCATGTTTTCCCCCCGGCATAACGGAAAATCTGGCGTGGGGGTATGATTCTGGTTGGGCCATTAACAGGATGCAGAGTGGGTTCATGCCAGCCTCCAGTGAGATTGGAGTTCCGCCATGGCGGACACTATCGGATGATCAGTTATTGCTCTACTTTCTCCTTTAAAGCATAGGGTAGAGGACAAGGTTTGTGATAAACTAGTCTTGTATTCTCTGAACCCATGCATTAGCCTTGTATCCCTGAGTTGATTTGCCGGTTTCACTAAACACTTGAGGGTATTTGGCAATCATGTCATCTTGTCTTGTGAATTTCACTTAAGTTCAATTGGAAGGAACTTTTTTTGCATATAAGTGCTATTAACCAGCTGTTTCCAAACAAGGTTAGTTTTTCACCCTTCACCAGAATGGTGGGCAATTTTGCACATTGCTCTTTGTATGGGACTGGAACAAACACACTTCTCATTATGGGGATTTTCTTTCCTCTTAACTCTGGAATTCTGCATGTGATTTCTCCAGCTGATGTTGACTCAACTTTTCACGGTATAGTGATTCAGGAATCACGCTGATTCATGCACCCATGTTGGCCCCCATGTTTAGCAGAATGCCATTCAACCCTGCTTGGGCTATGTTGCCCTTGGAACTGCCACTGTGTCTCCTTGTGCTTGAGATCTTTTGGGGTCTCAACCTACCCCTCGTTGACCTGGTGCTGTTTGATTGCCATTTTCTCCAGCCAGTGTTTTCTCCATTTACATTCTTTTGACATGTCTTGGCTAGATGACCCTACTTCTTGCATGTGTAGCATTCTGTCTTCACAAATGGAAATTCTGTGCCCAATGTTGGTCCAAGCACCAGTAACAGGACGTTGTTGTACCACTGCTACTACAAACTGTTGTCATTAGAGCCTTCTGCTTACTCAGCTACAGCTTATTTACTTCAGCAGATGACTGGTGATTGTTAACTCTGACTTCCCTTGAATCATGTTCTGCCATGTCCATGGACAATGCTGTTTGACAAGTTAAGTTGAAAGTTAACTTTGGCAAGGTCAGTAGCGAACGCATTCACTTTTTAAACCACATACAAAGCTGTCCCGCAATGTTCTCTCTCGAAATTTCCCAAAATTAAAATGAATGGACAGCTTTTTCAAAGCCACAATAAAATCTCCAACGTCCCCACAGGGCAACTAATTCCTGGTTCTAAACTGATAGCTTTCTGCAATCTCCAATGGCTTGGGATGGTATTGCTGCTCAAGCTTACACAAAATGTCTGCCAGTGGCGTGTCTTTTGGCTTAGTGGGGGTGAGCAAATTCTCGAGCAGTTAGTTTCTGGTCAATAGTAACCCCCAGGATGTTGATAGATGGAGATTTAGTGATGGTAATGCCATTGAACATCATCTTGTTGGAGATGGTCATTGCCTGACAATTGTGTGGCATGAATGTTACTTGCCACTTGCTAGCCCAAGCCTGAATATTGTCCAGGTCTTGCTGCATTTGGACATGGACTGCTTCAGTATCTGAGGAGTCGCGAATGATGCTGAATAGTGTACAATCATCAGCGAATATCCGCACTTCTGACCTTATGATGGAAGGAAGGTCATTGATGAAGCAGTTGAAGATGGTTTGGCCAAGGACACTACCCTGAGGATGATGTTCTGGAGCTGAGATGACGGACCTCCAACAACCACAACCATCTTCCTTTGTGCTAACTACAACTCCAACCAATAGAGAGTTTTCCCCTTGATTCCCATTGACTCCAGTTTTGCTAGGCCTCCTTGATGCTACACTCAGTCAAATGCGGCCTTGGTGTCAAGGGCAGTCACTCTCACCTCACCTCGGGAGTTCAGCTCTTCTGTCCATGTTTGAACTAAGGCTGTAATGAGGTCAGGAGCTAAGTGGCCCTGGCGGAATCCAAACTGGGCATCAGTGAGCAGGTTATTGCTGAGCAAGTACTGCTTGATAGCACTGTTGATGACCCCTTCCATTACTTTACTGATGATCGAGATTAGACTGATGGGGTGGTAATTGGCCGGGTTGGATTTGTCCTGCTTTTTGTGTACAGGACATACCTGGGCAATTTTCCACATAGCCAGGTAGATGCCAGTGTTGTAGCTGTACTGGAACAGCTTGGTTAGGGGCACGGAAAGTTCTGGAGCAAAAGTCTTCCATTCTATTGCCGGAATATTGTCAGGGCCTATAGCCTTTGCAGTGTCCAGTGCCTTCAGCAGTTTCTTGACGTGAAGTGAATCGAATTGGCTGAAGACTGTCATCTGTGATTCTGGGAATCTCCAGAGGGTGGATCATCCTCGAGGTGGATCATCCACTCAGCACTTCTGGCTGAAGATTGTAGCAAATACTTCAGCCTTATCTTTTGCACTGATGTGCTGGGCTCCTCCATCATTGAGAATGGGGATATTTGTGCAGCCTCCTCCTCCAGTGAGTTGTTTAATTGCCCATCACCATTCACGAGTGGATGTAGCAGGACTGTAGAGCTTAGATCTGATCGACTGGTTGTGGGATCACTTAGCCTGGTCTATCACTTGCTACTTATGCTGTTTGGCTCGCAAGTAGTCCTGTGTTATAGCTTCACCAGGTTGGCAACTCATTTTTAAGTATGCCTGGCGCTGCTCCTGACATGCCCTCCTGCACTCTTCATTGAACTAGGGTTGATTCTCTGGCTTGATGCTAATAGTAGAATGGTGAAATGGTAGAATTTAATCTGATTTTGGCTATATATACATATGTACACAAATGGTCACAAAATGGTGCTATTACACATTACTCCACCTTCTCAAGGTCAATTAGAAAATGACAATGAGTGATACCCAAAGCCCAAGAATAATTTTTTAAAAATTGTGAGGTGATGAAATTCTAAAACAAGTTTTCTGCATGAGTTGGAGGAAAATGTTATTCAAGTCATACAGAGTTACAAGATTAAATTGAATTAAACTGACTACATTTGCTGGAAACATAAATATTTTAAGCCCCATAATTCTCATTAGTCATATTGTGGCAAATTTATTCTCTATTCAATGGCCACTATATGGATTTATCTTAATTGCAGATTCAGGTTGGGGCTGATGAAACAGTTTTATTTTTGCCCAGAAGGTTGGTAAAAATTCTTAAGACTGAATAATAGCTTATTTAAATAAAAATAAATGCTTATCTAATGCAGCATCTACATTTTGTTCTAGAATATGGATTACATATGCATGCTGGAATGTGGAAGGTGCTATTTGCGCCAATAGTGACGGATACCAAACACTCCAAGATTGTCCTGGAGCCTCCAGGAGTTAAAACTTAATCCCCTGATTACTGCTCTGAGCACACCTGGTGTAAAATCAAAGGGACGTTAAAATACTATTTGAGCACTTTTGCTTATTAGTTACAAAAATATTGGAGATGGGAATTGGATTGGGGCAGGCAGTTGGTGGTGGGAGGTCATGTGAATGAAACATTCAAGAATAGGTCCATCCTGTTTGGCAATCCTATAAATGGTACTTAACACATGCATTACTTTACAAAATAAGCAGCTCCTGAAGATTTTGCATACTGTTAAAAAAAATCATTTTACTAATGATTAAAAGATGTCCACCACAGGTTTCAACCATAGCAGCCTAAAAGAACAATAGAATCTCCCATATCAGAGTGCCAGCTGTCCATAAACAGCACATTTCTACTTCAGCTCTACACTGGTTGGAGTCATACCTAGCACAAAGAAAGATGGTTGTGGATTTTGGAGGTTAATCATCTCAGTCCCAGGACAGCACTGCAGGAGTTCCTCAGAGTAGTCCTAGGCCCAAATATCTTTAGCTGCTTTATCAATGACCTTCCCTCCATCATAAGGTTAGAAGTGGGGATGTTCGCTGACGATTGCACAATGTCCAGCACCCTTCGCGACTCTACAGACACTAAAGCAGTTCATGTCCAAATGCAGCAAGGCTCGGACAATATCCAGGCTTGGGCTGACAAGTGGCAAATAACATTTGCACCACACAAGTGCCAGGCAATGACCACCTCCAACAAGAGAGAATCCAACCATCATCCCTTGACATTCAATGGCATTAACTTTGTTGGATCCCCCACTATCAACATTCCGGGGTTACCACTGACCAGAAACTCAACTGGATCAGCTACAAGAGCAGGTCAGAGGCTGGCAATTCTGCCAGGAGTGTGATGGAACACTCTTCACTTGCCTGGAGGAGTGCAGCTCCAACAACACTCCAGCAATAAGCTTAATACCATTCAGGACAAAGTAGCCCACTTGACTGATGCCCCCTCCATCATCTTCAACATCCACTCCCTTTACTACCGAAGCACAGTAGCAGCAGTGTGTACCATCTACAAGTTGCACTGCAGCAACTCATCAAGGCTGCTTCGACAGCATCTTCCAAACCTGTGACCTCTACCACCTAGAAGGACAAGGGCAGAAGATGTATGGGAACACCACCACCTGCAAGTTCTCTTCCAATCCACTCACCATCCTGACTTGGTAATAAATCACTGTTCCTTCCCTTTCACTGGGTCAAAATCCTGGAACTCGCTTCCTAACA
This sequence comes from Cetorhinus maximus, assembly GCF_964194155.1. NCBI lineage: Eukaryota > Metazoa > Chordata > Chondrichthyes > Lamniformes > Cetorhinidae > Cetorhinus > Cetorhinus maximus. The sequence continues at coordinate 38,243,636 of NC_135886.1, read as the reverse complement.
GCACTGTGGGTATATTTCCAGCTCATGGACTGTAGCAGTTCAAGAAGGCAGCTCAACACTACCTTCTCAAGGGCAATTAGGTATGGGCAAAAAATGCTGACCTAGCCAGTGATGCCCACACCGCGCGAAATAATATTTTAAAAAATAAAGCTACTGGTTTCAGACTGCTGGCTGCGGTCTGGCTGGAACTCGGTCTTGTTTAGGTGAGAGCTGTCACCATATAAAAAGCTGCCTCCTGAAAGTTAAAAGTCAAATGTTTAGAGAAATGGGAGATTCCCTAGTGTCTCAACACTCAAGAAAGGAAAAATAATTTGTATTTCTATACCACCTATAACACCCTCAGAATGTCCCAAAGTGCATTACACCTGATAATGTGATTCTGAGGGGAAAAATAGGAAGCAGTTGCCACTGGGTCCCCAGCATCTGTGAAGAGAGAAAAACAGAATTAACATTTCAGGTCAATGGCCTTTAACTGACGAAACGATACCAACCTGAAACATTAACGCTGTTTCTCTCTCCTTGGATGCTGCCTGATCTGCAGAGTATTCTAGCATTTTCTTTTTTAATTCAGATTTCCAACATCTGCAGTATTTTGCTTACCCACTGAAGAAATAGGTTTTTTGCCTAATAAATTGACCTGCCTCAAACTAGTAGCCCATAGCTACTCAGAGACGTCAGATGCTTTGATAAATTTGATCAACAGAAAATGACTGAAAGCTCCCAAACCAGTGAATGAAATATATAACCATATCTACTGAAAGCCTGACATTTCACTGAAAAGGATTTGTTTCTTGCCAGCAAAAGGTTAGAAAATTATTTCCTTTTTGTTGGCTGAACAATTAGAGATAGTGATTGGTGTAAATTTCTAGAAAATATGGATTCAAATAAAGAGAGATTAGAAGAACATAATCTGATACGCCATGGATTTATCGCTGTCTGAAATGTATTAATTTGAAGTATTCAAAGTGTTTAAATTCCTGGAAAAATATGCCAATGCAAATATTTCCAGAGTGATTAACTGTTTTCTTTCCCAGTATGAATCTCTTTTACATTTGTGTTTTACTTCCAATATTTTACTTGTAACTTATTCTTATTTTGTGGGGATTCACGATGAACGAAATTACTCCAGATAAAAAGCTGACAATGAAAGATTATAACCCAAATAGTGAAATTGAATCAAACACTTCACAGTGAAGGCTCAACATTGTCAAACACCAGGGGGGGGAGTGAGGGAGACAAACCAGTGCCACACCATTCTGAGGTGCCGTACAGTGAACATACAGTGAAGACTCTCACTGCAGATACTTTTACATAGAGACACTAAACGTAAAGATTTTCATATGATACAAATGGAAATAAATTCCTGATTCTAACAATATCAAGAACAAAAAGAAAGATACTGGGCTAAAAATTCCATTAGGTCCTTTAGTGGGCCTAGAGGTCGCAAGATGCAATTATCCCACACCCAGTTGAGGTGATTCTGGGAGCAGACAAACTATGTGCTGCCTGTTTGTCTTGAGATGTGCTGCTGACTGGCTGCATGCTCAGCAGGGGTTCAGGTGCATGCAGGGTCAGCATGAGTTACAGTTTATCTGTGCTTCTTAAAGGCAACCTGTTTCTCTTGAAGCGGTGGTGAGGAATGGGGATGGATGCATTTAGGCTGCAGCAGCAGGTAGAAGTGTTAGTGAAAGTCTTTGAGGGAAGAATTATACCATCAGTGCAACTGTAGGCCAGAGAAGGGGCTGCCATTTTCTAGTCTGTGGTGCTGGAGACCTTAGTCTTGGAAGGCAAATCGAGAGAGAGGCCATGTTTTCCTCCAGGCATATGCTAGGAAACGAGTAGGTGGCCACAGATGTGAATTCCTGGAGTCTAGTCCCAAGGACCTGGCTGCAGTGTTACAAAATGTTCAATGACCTCATACAAGTGGTCAAGGCCAATAAATGTAGCTTCCAATAGCATATCCTACCCAATGCACCATCAGCTCCTTACACTGCTCAATGCACTGTCACAAACCAATCAACAGTCAGGCCTCATACCTAATGGTCAGATGCTCCACCTCACCCTCACACCCTAATGCTCCAAGCCTCATACCCGCATCTCACAGCTTTCACATACTTCCAGCTATTCGTCCATGACAGGCATATTACCCAAACACTTGGCCACACACTCACTGCCATTTTGCAGGACAAGGTTGTGCATAACTGCAAACAGCAGCAGAGAACCGGTGGAGGACAGGCAGACGTGCATCGCCTGGGCCCTTTGGAGGAGATGATGCTCCACATTATAGGGCCAGCAGTGACTGAGGCCATTGCATCCGGAGAATGATAGTATGAACCTGACTTTTGCACCTCCTGAAATCCTAATTCACTCTCACCCTGCTATTTGGCATGAAGTCCAAGCTGCAGATGGTGTGATCTAAGACCTCATGTTTGCTACTCCACCTCTCCCTTTCTTCTTCCCTCACCCCAACTCTTGCCTCCTAACTGAGACCTGCGGCCTAGCCACACAGTGCAGCCTCATGATGAAGGGTGCGAGAAAGAAGAACGACTATCACATGATCTAACACTTGCAACCACCAACTGAGATACTGGCACTGGGCATACTTTAGAGGGTAATACAGAAGTGAGAATAACACATGGTGAGACAAAGTGTATGAGAGAGTTGCAGCCAGGCCAGGGGGAAGGATAGTGCACGTGCCAGTTCCCAGGAGGGCACAGAGGGGTTCAGCTGCAGAGGACTCAGATGAGGAACTTAATGGGACCATGTCCATGAGAATGTTGACGGGCATACTCAGAATTGCTTGGTGAATTGGCAGGCCTGTTATTACTGTCAAGGAGCATAGAGGACTCCAACTCAGGCAAGGTTTTGTGTACAGCTTGGAGCCCATCCTTTGAAATGTGCAAATGGTAGCTAAATTCATGACAGCAGTTGTAGATGCATCGAGTGGCGGCTGATGTCTCAGCTTTTATTGCAACTAAGGCAGGATCCACCCACCATCTCAGTGTTGCAATGGAAACTCAGATTAATGATCTATGCTTGTAGCCATCAAACTCAACTCGTAGCCATCATGGGTGTGGATACCAGAGCTCCAAAGGGCTCTCACACCAGTTCTGCACTCTGTTCTCCAACAGATTATTAGGATTGCTGAGGTGTTGCCCCTGTAGCATGGTAGCAGCTCTGTGGTCCATGTCTTTACTCAGATGACAGCATTTGTGCTCCCACCACTCTGCCAGTGCCCTTGCTGTTGTCTGGCAGCCAGCCCAGGCTGCTCCCAACCTATAGTGAAGCGATACAGTCCAAAGACAGGCCTTCTAAGCCCAGAGCTGCTTGAGGTTGTCCTGCAAGGCCATCTGCAGCCTCCCACATTGAGGGTGGGATTTTCCAGTTCTGCCCGCCGCGTGACTGGAAATTCCCACCTGAAGTCAATAGACTTTTTGCTGGTCTGTTAAATTTTCCATCCTGCCTGTGATGATTCCCACAGCGGGCAGGACTGGAAAATTTATGCCTGAAAGTCACCAGCCTTCTACCCAAAGGAACCCCGCAAGACAGGCACTAAGTAAATGCAGGAGTGTGAATAGTTCAATTTTGTATGTAATATTGGAAGCATTGTTTTGGAAAGATTTTTTGTGGTGTCCTTTACTTTAGGATTTTTTTTCTTTATTCTTTCATGGGATGTGGTCGTCACTGGCAATGCCAACATTTGTTGCCCACCCCTAATTGTCCTTGAATCGAGTGCCTTGCTAGGCCATTTCAGAGGCCAGTTAAGAATCAATCACATTGCAGTGGACCTAGAGTCATATGGAGGTTAGATCAGGTAAGGACAGCAGATTTCCTCCCCTAAAGGACATTAGGGGACCAAATGGGTTTGTACAACAATCGATGATAGTTTCATGGTCACTGTTACTGAGATTAGCTTTCAATTCCGGATGCTAGTAATTGAATTTAAATTCCACCAGCTTTCACACTGGGATTTGAACCTATGCCCGCAGAGCATTAACCTGGAGCTCTGGATTATGAGTCCAGTGACATTACCGATGCACCACTGGATCTCCTATTGGGCAAGAGAACGCCATAATGGTCCAGCAGGGGAGTGGAAAGGTGCGGAATTATGGAGCAATGGGGATGAGATTTTATGAGAAACTGGTTAGCAGTTCCTGGACAGCCCATCAAGAGTGAAGAGGTCCCAGATGCCTCCTCTCTTCCTCCTCCAGTTCCTTTCTTTCCCGCTGGGCTTCCTACTGAAGGTTTTGTGGCAATTGCTTTACCACTAGCCCCCCCCCATCCCTCCCCCGAGGACCAAGGTCATGGAGGACGCAGTAGACCACCATGAATTAGGAGGCATACTCTGGTGAGTATTGGAGAGCTACCACTGAATGGTATCGAGGGCACTGAACCATTTTTTCTGAACATCGATGGTCTGCTCCACGATGTTCCTGGTGGCAGTATGGCTTTTATTGTACTTGTGCTGTCCACATATGGTCAGGTGGTGGAGGGGAGCCATGCTGCCAGGATAGTGATCATTCAATGACATGATGTTCCATACATTGTCGCATGCCAACTGCATGCTGAGGGAGTGCTCATCCTAATGGTTGCAGTATATCTCCCAGTTGATGTGTGAGGCCCACAGCGTTGTTCCCTGAATGATGGGATCTCTGCTAGCCTGGAAAAGCCACGTGCTCACCTCTCCTGGTTAGAGAGAAGACTATGAAGTCCCACCTCCTTGTCCACAGTGCCTTTTATCTCCCTGATGCAGTGAGGCACGGCAAACTGTGAGATGTTACCTTCTCCACCTGGAAGGATCCACTTGTATAGAAATTGAAGGTGAGGGTGATCTTCATGACTTCTTACTGCGCTGTCCTCACCCTGCTCTGTGGCTGCAGGTCTGGATGGAGGAGGAGCCACAACTCATGACCATCTCCTTGGTGAGTCATAGCCAACTCAGAGACAGCTCCTGGCGGAGGTGAGGTGGAGGTAGGAGAAGTGCTCCCAAAAGACCTTAGGTGGATACGGCCTTCTATTGAGAGTCCTCCTCTTCCTCCCTTTGCGCACAGCTTCCCTTCTCTGCTGCCTCTGCTCCATATTCTTGTCATACCGCAGCCCCAAAAGGTCTACAGATATAGCCTACAATGGTGCTAAAAGGCTTTCTGCTGACAAGCCCTCCCTATAAAGTCCACTCCCTTTTCAGAACTCCTCCAACAACAGCAAACACAGTGTTTCCACTGCTGGAACTGGAAAATAAAGTCAAAAGCACTTCACCTGAGAGTCCCATACTGGTCCCTTTAAATAGCACTAGTAGATTGGATGTTCATCCTGAAGTTAAACACTCCCTGCTGAACATGTGTTCAAGAGAGAACATTAACAGGATCGCTGAGGACTAAAATGCTAATCGGGTGCCAAATCTGCATCTGATGCTGAACAATGTCAATCAGTAATGACAACCTGCCCACCCTCTGGTGCACACACACACAGGACATGCATGCTACTGGCCTTACAAGCATGGTGAGCTGCTTGGGCCATACTGCAAGTGGCTGGCAGTAGTACAGCTGGCATTTTCACCTCACTGGCTTCCACAGCACAGACACCAGCGCCGTGATGGATCCGAATTTTGTAGCTTTTGCTTCAAGTTGTCTCTCGATCACGGGATGGAAAGCAAAGGAGTTCATAATGCTTTCGCCTTCTACTACATACTAATACCTCTGTGTTACAACAACACATGCGAATGTGGCAAATTTAGGGAAGTAACATTGAGGAGCAGATTGAAAACTGGTCATAATTATTTTGGAAGTTTATAGCGCTGAGAAATCAAAACAATAAGTTAAAATAGGTTACCTCATGTAGATAAATAGAATCATGAGTTCTGATTGAACAACTAATGTACTCCAGTGAGGAAAAAAAATGTTCATTTTTAATTGCTATAAGCTTTACTTGATAGAATATGGATATTTAATCATCTTAGACACAGTTACAATAATGCAGACTGGGCATTGTTGTTCAATGATCCTAAACTAATTAATCCCAACCTCATTAAAGGCTTTTAATTCAATCATTTCCCTCTTTGCCAGCAGCTGTATCTTGGCTCTCAACTTTTCCACAATACTTTTTATGAGAATTCAGTAAAGCAGAGACACAAATGCGTGAATCAAAAAGAATGCAGCGTATGAATTAAATAGCAAATGCATTTTGAAGTATTTTCCTTTTATGACTATTAACAACAATGAAACACCAAGTCATGTTATAGAATATAAAAAATCTTATAGTTTTAAACAATTAAATCAGTTTTAATTCCTACTTAATATTATTTATTCTAATATGAAAGCAAGAACTTGCATTTATATAGCGCCTTTCATAACCGCAGAAAGTCCCAAAACGTTTCCCAGCCAATGAAGTGCTTTTCTATGCAGTCACTGGACTGGATTGTGTGCAGATGGCAGAAGTCCTGCTGCTGCAGTCAAAAGCAGAAGTCGACCCCCACCCACCCACCCCACCCCCACACTCCATTTGGCTGACAACATACCTGGCAAGGGGGGTGCTGTTATTAGGCACAAGCAGCATCGTTGCTGCAGGTGCGGCTACTGCTGCCAGGCGCCCCCACCCACTGCCTCATGGACCATGGAGTATCCAAAAAGGAGGACCAACCCAGTTTCACTGGGTAGACTCCCCGCATTGCAGCAGGCTCACCTGACATGAGCAAAATGCCCACGGAGATAGGATTTGGCCTTTATTTGGCCACTTAATTGGTTCAGTTGGACTCCCAGTGACCAGTCAGGCAGCACCAACAGTAAAGCTAGTAAAATTCTGGCCACCGCTTTAATATAAGGAAACATGGCATGTACATAGCAAGGTCCCTCAAATAGCAATGAGATAAACAATCAGTTGATCTGATCCGGATGATGTTGCTTGAGGGATAAATGTTGGCCAGGACATCAGGAGAGTTCCCCGGTCTTTTCCAGCTAGGGAGGGTTTCTTTTACGTCTACTTGAGAAGGCAGACAGGACCTAGTATATGTCTCACCCAATAGACGGCACCTCTGACAGCGCAGCTCTGCCTCTGTACTGCACTGACATGTCAGCCTGGATTATGTGTTCAGATCTCTCAAGTGGGGCTTGAATTCACAACCTTGCAATTAGGAAAGAATAAAAAAGCCATAGATGCTGTGTGCACATAACTGAAATGCTTGCTTGACTCAGATATCTCATTGAGAGGATTAAAATGGTTCATAAGCACACTTTTGTATCAAAATCACAATTTCTTCAATTTGCTGCTCTGCCTGATTGTTCCCCATAACTCCCAGTAATTGTTCCCTTTTCAGACAATACCATTAGCGTCCACCATTATCAATGTATTTTAATAGTCTGACGTGTATTTTATTACTTGTGAGATTTTAGTCAGTTTATTGTTTCTCCCTTCTTTCTGAAAATGAAATATTTTACTTCCACGTAAACCTGCTTGCTGTTTGGATTTATATGTACACATTTCTGTTCTCATTCTCTATGTTTCCAAGGCCAGAACTTTACGTCCTTCGGGCGGGTGCACGCCCGACGCATCCGGCCGCGAGATGAGGTTGGGCGAGCGTCCGATGTCATCGCGCACTCGCCTGATATCTTGCTCGGCGGCACACGCAGCAGTCAGAAGCGCACCTGCCATCAATTAAGCGGGCAATTAAGCCCATTAAGGAGGCAATTGGAAGCGATTTTCCGTGGCCTGTCCACTTTTACAGTTGGCGGACGGGTCAATTGGTCAGGCGGCTTTTACATTTTAGCTCAAACCTCGATCCAGGGTGGGATGAAATAAAGAAGAGAGATATCTGGGGGCTGTTTTTTTTTAAATGAGGTATGCTTTGAGGTGCTTGATTGTACTGCATGGACATAATTTGCAGCACTTTTGTTGTTTTGTTTATTCTTGGAGGTCTGCAGCTCCATGAGGCAGCTGATTGCCTTCAGTGAGCTCACTGGAAGTGCTCACCAGCACCCGCAGTGACGTTGGCACCCGCCCTCTTCCCACCCCCGCTGGCAGTGCTGAGCCTTTCTCAGCACGCGTTTCACGCTGGGCTGGCCGTTATTTGGTCAGCCAGCATGAAATCATGGTCAGGGGATGATCGCAGTCGGGGGCTCAGTTCCCATCGGATCCTGGGCCCACCAATCGCACATGCTCAACGAGCGAAAAATTCAGGCCAGGTTATTTTCTCATTTCCTTCTTTCAGGTCTGCAATGCATTAGCTGCTGGGAAATCCACTGCCAGGACTCCACTGATTGCCACCCTGTAACTGGCTCAGAATTTAGGGTTCACAAGAGTGAACCAGTGACAATGCCCCAAGTTATTTTTCGCAACCAACAACTTCCAGGGAACTGCCTGGTTCTGCTGGACACAGCTAGTATCAGTAATATGAGGAATTATGCATGTAAATCAACTTTCTATTATTCCGTTGTACTACATGTTGGACTTTCCACACACACTGTCAACATGTTTCATATTGATGTCTTCTTTTAAACTTAAGAAAAAAAAAGTCTCAAATGATCATCCACTTTTCCTTTGGTCATCTACATTGGAACAGGTAGGCACTTGTAGTAATCTGATGTGTAATATACCTTAACGACAAATGTTGTAACGTAAGATCACAATGATCTTGATACCCAGTGGCAGAGTAACGCGGGCTACCTCTGTAGTCACTAGTCTTGAGTTAGAGTCTGAAGAGTAAAAACAGAGTTTTGAGTTGTAAGCACACAAGTGTAGCTGCTAAGTTCCTCTTGTAAGTAAGCAGAACGTGTTTCTCCCAAGAATGGGTCTACAGATCTTCTCTGTCCTGGTACCAGCTCGGTCACCCCAAATTAAATGTGCAACCCGGATCCATTAGCCCCAACAAACCAGGGCACTGGATCCAACAGCACTTCTGTTGGATTTCCAAGGAGTCTTTGGAGGACAACAATAAAGAGCTAATATCTTCCATCAAAATTAACAACCACAAAAAAGAATATTGACCGATGGCATCCTAATTGGAAGCACTCTTCCCCCACCCCCCTCAATTTGCCCAAAGCAAATGTTTGCCCAATTCCCATCACACACACACACACAGAAGAATGGCACCTGCAGTAGATACATGGCAGAAATCTACATTCTCCACACAGGCACTACATGCACATCAAATTAGGAAGTATATTTCTGCGGCAGAAAGCAAAATGGCCACTACTGAGAGCAGTTGGCCTGGTGGAGCGTTACTCCAAAATCCAGCAACTTTAAAAAAAAATTAGTTTGAATGCCCAATGGTTGTCAAACGCATAATAAAACGAGATAAGAAAACTGTACTCCAACACACAATACATCAAAATAACAGGCGGATGCTGTACTCCAAACTGACACCATTGTAAACTCCAGTGACTCTAGTTAGTGGTACCTTGCTTAATCAATTCCATATTCTATTTATTCAGATATTAGTCTCACCTACTAGAAATGCATATTATAAAAACACTACCGCAAATGTTTAAGTTCTTTCAAGCATCCCCAGTTGGCTGCGGTTACATGTCAATTGTTTTTTGAAAATCTTCACTATCAGCTCTCTGATCTTTGAAGTCCTTCATTTGTGAATAGTCCAAAGTAATTCGGAGCCATAGCTGCATACAGAGTACGGGTCCCTGGGGAGCAATTGTGCAATTTGGAGCAGTCAGGGAAAGAAAGAAGCATAATCACGTACCAAAAAGAAAAGATTGACATCCCATCAGCAGGGTTATGCCCATGAGGCTACTCAGAGCTTTCAACCTTGCAGCTTCAAAGATGATTCTTCCACTTTGATGTTCCTAGGGCCAGTGCAACAGCGGGCTATTGTGATCTCATGGTTGGATTTTCTTTTGCTTGGTTTAAAGTTGGACAATATAGTGATTGAATAGGTGTGACAAAAGTCTTAAAAGGGAATAGTTCCTAAGGTTGAGAGTCAGGCAGCAGTAGACAAACTCTACTTGGAGGTATCCTCCACATAAGAACCTAAGAAATAGGAAAAGGAGTAGGCCATGACCCTTTGAGCCTGCTCTGCCATTCAATAAGATCACGGCTGATCTGATTTTGGCTTCAACTGCACTTTCCTGCCTGATCCCCATAACCCTGGACTCAGTTCAAAAATCTATGTATCTTAGCCTGGAATATATTCAATGACTTAGCCTCCACAGCTCTCTAGGGTAGACAATTCCAAATACTCACAACCCTCAGCGAAGAAATTCCTCCTCATCTCTGTCTTAAATGTGTGACCCCTTATTCTGAAAATAGGTCCCCTAGTTCTAGATTCCCCCGTGAAGGGAAACACCCTCTCAGCCTCTTATATATTCCAATAAAATCTCCACTCATTCTTCAAAACTCCAATGAGAATAGGGCAACCTACTCAACCTTTCCTCACAGGACAATGCATTTATCCCACATAGTGAACTTTCCCTGAACTGTCTATAACCCCACTTACAACAAAGGCCAGCATTCCATTTGCCTCCCTAATTACTTGCTGTACCTGCATGCTAACTTTTTGTGATCCATGTACAAGGACAACTAGATCCCTCTATACCCCAACATTCTGTAGGATCTCTCTAATTAAATAATATTTTATGTCCAACTTAAATGAGAACACAACTGCTCAAGATCACAGGAAGGAGAATGTAGCTCCATAAGTCTGTGGTTTATGTATAAACTGGCATGAATATATTGCAAGTGATTTTTCTCTATCATTAGGCACAACTGTTGCAGCTCATCATCTTCTTTGAACAATGTGAGGCACAATTATTGGCTCATTTTCTTAGTATGCTAGGGTATAATAATTCAAATACCCATGGAGCCATTTTAAAACCATTGGAACAGGAACATTGGAGTTTGAAGCAATGGCGGAATAGCCATTAATCACTGCTTCCTGGGGGTTTAGAGGGCAGTTTCCATTAAGCATAAATTGCTAAGCTTCTCAGATGTTGTGTGAGATCTGTAAATATATATATGTGTAAGTATACTTGTTCCAACCCTGTTCTTCCACAACATTAACCTTTACCTACTTCATAATTCTTGCTTAGCAGTTATTTAGTTGGAATGTTCATTTTGCACCAAATTGTAGAGTGATAATTGGGAATTTAAAAAAAACAATGTTATAGCAATATTGTAAATTTTCATCAGCATTTTATGAACACATTCATTTAATTTGCAATAAAAATCTTATGTTGATGCCATGCTGTACTTCTGAGAATTACTTTTCTGCAGTCAGTGGTACAGGTTTTAAAAGACGTTCAAATTCCACACAGCTTTTCAGCCAATACTCATTCCCCAATAGATGGAAATTCCCAATAGTTCAAACAAAACTAGACAAAGTGCTCATGAGAGAACGTTCTTCCCCGTTTGCCAATTCTGGTTTTTAGTTGGGAGGGTAGTCCGGGTTTACCCATGAATATCTCAATGGTACTTCCAAGATCATGCCTCAGTTGACCCAAAGAAAAGATGCATTTGAGTTTTGTGCTTTACACTGCTGGTCTGTACCATACTCCCTGACTAAAGCTGGCAAAGGAGCAGCTCAACCCCATACCATGGAACCTGGCCATGTGTTTAAGGAATGGTTGCTGCTCGGATCCTGATCTTTGACCATATTGCAGATTGCCAAGAATTGCCAGGAAGAGGTTATCGCCAATCACCATAAAATGGAGAATGAAAGCAAGTGATTATGTGTGACTTAGATGTATAATTTATTTTTGTAATAACGTTCAAATGTTGTAACACTAAACTATAATGCCTGCAGATCAGATTAAAACATCTCAGAATTTCACACACAAATTACTTTGAAATTCAATGGATATCCTGTAGGCAAATGCAACAGACTTCCTGCACTAACATTCCACAAATAGCAAAGAGATGAATGACCAGATAATCAATCTTTTCATGCTATTAATTGAAAGATTAATGTTCATCGGGATGATGTTGCTTCTTGCTCATCAGTGTAAAATGCCAAGTGATCTTTAACACTCACCAGAATATTCAGAACAGGCAGTTGTTACGGATTGGACAGTTTAACATGACAATTCAGTAATCCCTCAATATCAAACTGGAGTGCCAGGTTGTATTATGAGCTCATGTTATAAGTCAGAAATTTGTGCAGCTGAAACCCAGAAGAAAGAGTGCTACCAACTGTGACAGTTTAATACATTGTAGAGTAAAAGTGACATCTCTTACATAAAACTAATTTTATGAGGAGAAATACAGAATTGAGCTTTTTCACTGGATAAAGTAAATACTTGTTAAAAAGCATGGATGATACAAATCTAAGTAGGTTATTTAAGTATTGCTGAAAAAAGACATTTTGTCAAAGCTTTTTGCCTTGGACTCATCAGGACAATCACAAGAATATCAATATCAGGGGAAGCAACAATTTTATACTGTATGAGAAGAGAGTGCTGATTTGGTTGGCAAGTGGACTCTGATTGGTAGAGGCATTGCTATGAAGAATGCACCTACGTACCATGTAGGCCATATGTCCCAAAGACTGGCGGATCATATCAAACATCATGTCTTCTCCACTGTATGCGACGGGCGAGGTACAGACCATACCCAACCAGCTCATGCTTGCAAAACTCAAAACACAGAGTCCAACATTAGATGTGCTTCTGTGATTGGATGACATTTGCTAAATAGTCCTCAGTGTGCTAAAAATGTCGCTGACAACCAATTTAAGATTGTCAGTCAGGCTCACAGTGTGGCACATTTGCGTGTACTGGAAGCTGCATATATTAATACACAGGACCCTGTCCTTTGCAGACAGAAAGAACATGTACACACATTGCACCTGTTTAAGCTAAACAAAATAAGTTTATTCACTGATTCATTCCTCAGGGCAATGCCTTGACCAATCAGAATCAAACAGTCTGGTTTAAAATTTCCAAAAAAAAATACTTGGCAGTTAACTGTCAGTCATCATTAACTGGTGCATTCGTCATGGCAACACTTCTATCAATCAGAGTCCACTTGCCAACAATCAGCATCCTCTTCTCATGCAGTATAAAGTTGTTGCTTCCCCTAACATTGGTATTCCTGTGATTGCCCTGATGAATGCATGACGAAAAACTTCGCAAAAATGTATTTTTTTAGCAATACTCAAGTTCTGTACTACCAAACAGGTTATTTAAATTAAACTATAATCGCACAACTCAGGAACATGAATGCAAAGTCTATATGATTGAGTGATGTTAGCATGTCTTCTCTCACTGCTACTCACTAGAAGCTCTTATGAATCACTGTGAAGAATCACTATGTCCAATTTTTATAAAAGGAGTAAATCAACAAAGAGCTGATGAAGAAACAGGTCTGGGCCCTACAATAATAAATTCAGCTGATTAGATGCACTACATAACATAGGTTCCCCTCCTTCTCGGAGCATGGGAATGTTACCTGTGAAATGCAATTAGTCAAAGTTGAAGAATGTAGATTGGAATGTCAAATTGAAATCCTGGATGCCATTTTTATCATGTTTTGATAGTTTTATCTCCTGTGCTTAACCACATCCCTCAAGAAATCAAATGAGTTGGAGAGTAAGAGTCCATCACTGTGCAAATCGTACAAGGTCTGTTGAAAGGAATGAGCTCAACAGCCCAACTGTTTTTTCTCTTGTTCCATACTTTGCTCTGCTGTGTAGGGAATTGTGTTCTGACTGGCAGATTGCTTAATTTACACCCCATTTCATTCAGTCAGTTTTCACTGACTGATTCACCAGTTGGCCTTTACATAAATTAGCTTCTTGCTGAGCTTGGTGCAAATGACAATGAACCAAAAAGATTTCCTTTTGTTCCTGAAATGCAATAAAATTTTCAGCTAAAAAAAACACGAAAGCATTTTAAAGGATTTGTGAAAAATGTTGACTTTCAGGGATTCCTTCAATTTAAATCTAAATCAAAAGTGCTTCACATTATGCAGAAAAGCTGTTTTAAAAATCAAAATGTGGCATTGGTTATTCTACTGCATATCATGTTTTCTGAATGAGTTTGTTCATTATCAGTAATATACAATCCATGGCTGATTGTGCCAGATGAAGTAAGTGGCAGGAGGCTTGTGTGGATCATTAACACCAGCATAGACCAGTGGGCCGAATGACCTGCTTCTGTACTGTAATTTCTGTGTAACACTCTGCATATACCATAGGTCAGATATTACCTCCGCCACTGAAGGTGGGAGGAGGTCATGTTTTGCCCCTGTTCATCTATAAACATATCTCAAAAACTAATGGACAGATTTCAATGTGTCTCAATGAAAATTGGTGCACAGATAGGGTAAGGCCCAAGGAAGAACTGATTAGTTTTTGGCAAAGATGCAGATCTGAATCCAGATTCTGGAATTTTTTTAAAGGCTCTGCTAACATTGGGAGATAGAGCAAATTGATTTTATTTAAAAATATTTACTGTTGTTTTATTTAGAATGTTGATGATTTTTTTAAAAAAGGAGTGTTGTGGATTGTCTCAGCTGCTGTGGTGGAATTTGTCACAGCTGCCAAAATGTGAGCAGAGTTTTCAGAGCAGGTTACTGGATGGGGATTGCCCTGAAGCCTCCTTAGTGAGATGGGAGCTCTTAATAAAAATCTTTCTTTTTCAGCTTTGTAGTTCGAGACCATCACTCAAGCAAGGAAAAGCCTCAAGGAAGAGCTAATGTTGAGTTAACATGGCATGGCAGAGGTATATGATCTACTGAGTGCTCTCTCTTTTCATTAATACTGAGTCTCCTGTGACAGAAGCCCATCAATGAACATTTTTGGGGTGAAAGGGGACTCTGCTTTCCTGTTTTATCAGGCCTAAAATTGGCATTGGAACAATAAACTTGGCTGAAAGATGTCACGTGTTTGGACTGCACCAGGAATTTATGTGACAGCATATAGGGTTGGGTATTTGTTAGGCATTCCTGGAAGCCAGCTGAAAGAAGCACAGGCATCAAAATGTGCTCATAATAGATCCTGTGCCTGAATCAGGGCCTTTTTGAGAATTTCGTTTTTGATATGTCACTTTTTTAGTCCACACGGCAAGCCAGGGTGGGGACAGTAGGGCAGCAGGCTGAAGCAGCGTTATTTAAATAGATCCTGACTTGGCTGGCGTTTGCCTGTTGAATATATCTGGAGATTGAGCATTTGGTGGTGCTGAACTCTATCACAGGATGGACTTCAGCAGGAGGAGGAGGAAAGGCACCAGCAGCAGTAAGGAAGGCAGCAGTGACTTGCATGAGGCTGCAAGAAGAGGGCAAAATCTGAAAGAGTAAAACATGTCTTTTAGCATACTGGTTTTCTGAAACAGTGCAAGATGCCTCGGTGTCACGGAGGACCTGTTTGTAAATTGGCTCTGCTTCAACAGGGAGACAGGGACTCACCTATGCCTCTTTTTGCAGCGAACAGTAGAGCCTAGCTCCAGAGCGCATAGTAGTGAAGGTCATCGTAATTCAAAACTTTTTAATGCCCTGTCATCCTCCAAGGGGCTAGGGTTCTTATTTCTTCTTCTTAGGCAGTCCCTCGGGATTGAGGATGATTTGCTTCCACTCTTGTTCGATGGGTTCTGAGATGGCTGATAAGTCCAACGTGCATACTCTGCCACATGTGGGACAGGCGATGCTTAAAGGGCCGAGTACGTGAGGTGTTTGGAGGTTTGCGTGCTCTCTCCAACACCTCTGCTTCACCTCTGGGTGCTGCTGGTGAAGTCTCTCGATGTGTTCGGTGCCTTGCAGAATGCACCTTCTCCAGTTTGGTTGGTCACTAGACAGGGACTCCCATGAGTCAGCAGGGATATTTGACCTCTTCAGGGATGCTTTGAGGGCATCCCTAAAGTGTTTCCACTGCCCTCAAGGGAGTCTCCTGACACGACCAAATCCTGAGTAAAACAGTTGTTTCAGGATTCTGGTGTCAGGCACACAAATAAGACGTCCTGCCAGTGGAGCTGGTTTTCAGTGGTTAGTGCCTCGACGTTGTATATTTTGGCTTGGCAGACAACGCTGCTGCTGGGCTGCCTTGCCACCAGATTTGGAAGTTCTTGCGAGGGCATGCTGATGGTACTCTGCCAGCCTTGTGAGATGACTGCTGTAGGTTGTCCAAGTCTCTGGGAGCACATAGGTGCATACAGGGATCACTGCTGCCCAGTAAACCATGACCTTCGACACGTGTCTGAGATCCTGGCCCTCTTACACTCTTATCCTCGGTTAGCATTTAGGAGCAAGGGTAAGCAAAAACATACAAGAGTAGCAACACAATTTCATGCAGAATATGAAAGGGTCAGGTTTCAATGAGAAAGGAAAAGGGTTAAGCTGCCCAAACACTGGGCAGGGCTTGTTCTCCAGCCTCATAAGTTGTGTTGCTCTTAACTTGTACGCTGATATCCATTCTGTTGTCCTCTAATGGGACAGGGTATGTATGGATGCTCTTCCATCTCCTGGGCCTGTCTGCTCCTGGCATGTGTGAGAGCTTGGCTTGCAAAACTAAAGGGAGTGCTTCAATAGTAGCTCAGTGAAATGTTTAGAGGTAATGTCCCTTGTCTGTAAAGTGTGGCGGAGCTGTGAAGAAATGATGAAAATAATACTGTGCGCAGCTGCAGGAGCAAAATCAAGTAGCACAAGGAGGTGGAGTGAAGTTTGCAACACTGACTGGACAATAGTGATAGAAATCGGAGGGGAGAAATGGTTGTGAGTTTAGGGGCTACAGGTAATGCAGAGGTAACGTAGGGAGTAATGAACTGTTGAGTTCAGGGTCTTACCTTATCAACCTTTGTCTTGTCATCATATATTGTACATAATTGCAGTCAGCTGCTTGAACTGATACTCCTGGCCCTTACCCACTCTATCACCTCTATTCATGTCACCCTGTTTACCTTGAGAACTTGCGCTCATGCTGACTTTCTCCTCCAACACCTCCACACAGTTAGAAAAGTGGAGGGTACTTACAGCTTCTCAACTTCCTGCCATTTTTGCCTTCTGTAAACTCGAACTGAGTTGACATTAGTCATTGTGCACCTCCCCTTTAAGAGCCGCAGGATGCCTTTAAATCAATATTTCCACCCTCGCACTAAGGAGGCTGCAACTCAGTCATGCTAGTTAGTGGACATGGCAGCCTGCCTAGTTAATTTAAATGAGACTCTGGGCCAATTTCGCAAAGTCACATGTGTCTGGGTTTTCCGGTCTTGCTGTGCATGTGTTGCCTATTTGGTGCTCAGAAAGGGGTTTAAACCAATTTAACTCTTAATGTGCTTCTGTTTAAACCAGCTAATCCTTAATATGGGAGGCGTTGTGGCACAGTGGGTACTGGCCCTGCCTCTCATCCAGAATCTCAGGGTTTGAGTTCCACCTGAGGACTTGATGGCCCAGGAAGGTATGTTCATAAATGTGGCCGAACAGGCTGAGTATCAGCCTGAAAATCCTTCCAATACATGGCAGGCAGCAAGAGTGGGAGAGGTTCCTGGTCAGCAATGTGATGGAAAGAATGTTGGGGCCTCTATCATCAACCTCCACAGCTCCAGGCTACAACACACATGTTGCCCAAGGTTCGAGGGAGGGGGCGCGCAAGGTGCAAATCACCTGGGCCCATGTCTTCAGGTGGCTCGGGCTCAGCTTGCAGCTTTTTCCTTTGCCTTTACCAGCAGCACTGTACCTCTCTCAAGTGGCTGCCTCATGCACCCCTGAAATTGAGAGCAGGATCTAGGCATCTGAAGGTTCTGCTACTAATAATGAGAAGAAAGAAGGTTGAGGTGTCAGGTGTGTGGGGAGGGGGGTGGGGGGCGGCGGTGTGGAATGCACAAGAGGCTGGAGACAGATGATAAAGTGTTCATGGGTGGGGATAAAGAGGAGGATATAGGGATAGGTGAAGAGGCTGTAGAGTATCCAATAGAAAAGAAGATCAGGCAGGATATGTAAAGCAGGCTGCCAATTCTTCAATGCTGATTCTACATTACTGCCCAAATTCAAAGAACATAAGAACATAAGAAATGGGAGCAGGAGTAGACCATTCGGCCCCTCGAGCATGCTCCGCCATTCAATAAGGTCGTGGCTGATCTTCTTGTTTTTCGATTTCCACATTCTCATCTAACCTGATAACCTTTGATTCCCTTGCCTAACAAGAATCTATCTACCTCTGCCTTAAAAATATTCAATGACCCCATCTCTATCGCCTTCTGAGGCAGAGAATTCCAAAGTCGCACAACCCTCAGAGAAAAAAAATTATCCTCATCTCTTTCCTAAAAGGGTGACCCCTAATTTTAAAACAGTGCCCCCTAGTTCTGGACTCACCCACAAGAGGAAATATCCTTTCGACGTCCACCTTGTCAAGGCCATTCAGGATCTTGTACACTTCAATCAAATCACCCCTCATTCTTCTAAACTCAAGTGGAAACAAGCCCAGTCTGTCCAACCTTTCCTCATGAGACAACCCACTCATTCCAGGAATCAATTTAGTAAACCTCCTTTGAACTCAATGCCTCCAATGCATTTACATTCTTTCTTAAATAAGGAGGCCAAAACTGCACACAGTATTTGAGGTGCAGTCTTACCAATGCCCTGTATAACTTAAACCTAACATTCTTACTTTTATAAAAGCAAAAAACTGAGTATGCTGGAAATCCAAAACAAAAACAAAAATAAAAATACCTGGAAAAACTCAGCAGGTCTGACAACATCTGCAGAGAGGAACACAGTTAACGTTTCAAGTCCGTATGACTCTTCAACAGAACTAAGGAAAAATAGAAGAGAGGTGAAATATAAGCTGGTTTAAGAGGGGTGGGGGAGGTGGTGGCGGGGGGTGGGACAGGTAGAGCTGGATTGAGGGCCAGTGATAGGTGGTATCACCACCGTCAACACCTCTTTGTTCTTTTCACTGGCCCTCTATCCAGCTCTACCTGTCCCATCCTCCCTTAAACCAGTTTATATTTCACCTCTCTTCTACTTTTCCTTAGTTCTGTTGAAGAGTCATACGGACTCGAAATGTTAACTGTATTCCTCTCCGCACATGCTGTCAGACCTGCTGAGTTTTTCCAGGTATTTTTATCCTTACTTTTATGTTCAACCCCTCTTGTAATAAACAATATCATTCAATTAGCCTTCTTAATTACGTGCTGTACCTGCAAGCTAACTTTTTGTGACTCATGTACTGGAACACCTAGATCCCTCTGTGCCTCAGAATTGTGCAGCCATTCCCCATTTAAGTAATACTCTGTTTTTTTGTTCTTCCTGCCAAAGTGAACAACTTCACATTTTTCCACATTAAACTCCATTTGCCAGATCTTTGTCCACTCACTCAAACTACCTATATCCGTCTACAACCTCCTCTTCACAACATACTTTCCTACCGATCTTTGTGTCATCTGCAAATTTAGCTACCATGTCTTCAATCCCCTCACTTGTCATTGATGTAAAAGCGGTGGGGGACAGGCATTCAATTAGAAGTCGATCCAGAATGTGACAACAATGTAAATAAACATTTGAATGCTAAAGTAGGTATTAGGGCAGTTTTCCATAGCCTGCGTCCACTCTTGGCCATGCTCTCGCCCTCCCGTGAAGGGCCCCAGTCCAAAAAAATGATTACAGGAGTTAGCCTCACATCAAGATAGCTGAATGGGCCAGGGAGGCCAGGAGAAGTGGCTGCTGCAGCAACCACGAGGACCAGGGCAGCTGGAGTGTCAGACCTAGCGGAGAGGAAGAGTGTCTCACCACCTTAACAGCCTTTTCTAACTCCTCCTCAGTGATATTAATCTCCAAACCTCCCAGGAGAATGGAGTGAGTGAGTGAGTAAATGTTTGTGTGTATGTGTATGTGTGTGCATGAGAGAGAGCAAGTGTGCGAGTAAATGAGAGAGAGCGAGAGAGAAAGAGAGAGAGTGTGAGATATCCCCGAGACAGGAAGTGAGCTGAACACACACACACATGCCAGTGTTGGGGCAGACACCCGCCCCCTCCTTCCTCCCAAAAGCCTATCCACACACTGGACTGGGAGAGAAGGAAAACCCAGGCTGAAAGGCAACCCACTTCTGACCCTCACTTTTGTATGAATTCTGCAGAGGACAGCTATTTGCCATCAGAGGCGAATACAAGGTTGGTTTTAGTTAAACCCAATTCCTTAGCTCAGCCTCCGTTCCCCACCTCCTTCCCTAGTGACCAAGACTTGGGGCCTAGTCTGTCCCTCTCCAGCTCTGCTTCTTAAGCAAAAAGGCAAAAACAGTTTTATTAGCCAGCTCTGCTGCTGGACACTTTTTGATGGCCATTTTTTAAATTATTCTTTTTTAGAAATGATCAATTTATTGCTTTAACATTGACATTTTTTTTTTCTCAGCAGGTTGCTTATGTATTCTTCATACTTTTATGTTTTTTCTGGAATGCATGTTTAAGGTTGTGCCAAACCAGATCTCAGGCAGCTGCTGCTGGGTTTCTTGCTGAAGGGGAATGAAAGCCTCACAGGAAGTCTGATTGCTTTTTGAACGGCTGATAAAAGGGGCCATTTTTACGCCAAAAGAAATGAGAAACGTTGGAGATGCTCGGCACATGTTGTGACATCTGCGCAGAGAGAAAGAGAGCTCAGTAACCCTTTGTCAGAACTAGTTCAAATCGTGGACCTGAAACATTGAAACATTAACAAACCTCACTTGTGTGGATAGAAATAGTACATTATTGCAGGCAAATTGGTTGGCGTTAATTTACTGGAAGGTTTTGCTATTTTTAAGCTTGGAAGTGAAACCAGGAGTCATGCGACGATGGAAAATGTCACTGCTAATTCTAGATATTCTCATTTGTACATGAGGTTGTTGTTTGTGGTGCTTGTGAGGTTCAAGGCTTTTGGATGTTGCTGTCCAGATATTGCATAGGGCTGGATTCAAAGAAGCAGATCTGGTTGCATAATATGAATGACCCAGTTTTGTATAATTATCTGACAAAGCTGTAGCTGTAAAGTGTATCATACTAAATCCTGAACTTTCGATGGGCTTTATAAATAGAGGCACGGAGTATAAAAGCCAAACAGTTTTGCAGCTTAACCTATATAAAACAGTTTGACCCCACTGTGACTATGGTTCTTAAGTCTGGGCACCCAAAGGATGTGAGGGGGAGGTTTAAAGGATGGGGTGGGGGGTGGGGAATATAGACCCAGAAACAGGAGAAGCACCAGGGCCATGATTTTTCTCCCTGGCCCTGATGTTGCCACAGCAACTTGGACTTCCTGAGTGAACTGTGACACATCTCAGCAATCCTTAGTACTTACATGTTTAAAATGTAGTCTCCAAATAATTGCAGAGCTTTGTAGAGGTTGGCACTGGGGTAATTTAATTAGCTTTCAGTGGCATTTTATTGTGTTGTTTTATTTATTTATTGGTGTATGTAGTTTTGTCATTTTCAAAGAAGTGGGATTGCAGCATCAAAGCATTGATGTGGCAATTAAAGGAATGAGTCATGCTGGTGTATTAAAACCATTATTCAGAGTATTAAAATCTAGAGAAAGGAGGGGAGAGGAGATTTACAATACTATAGATTCAAAGAAATTGCAGGTCAGAAAATCTGCTCTATAGTTTTATGGCCCTAAGACCAAGCCGCACTCCCTTTAAAGTCAGCTTCCATCAGGGAGCACAGGACAAGTGAATTAACCCTGCTACGTTACAGGGCTGGATTCTATGATTAGCAGCGAAGAGAGTGTGGGCTGAATTTAATGTTCCTAGTGTGGTTCCAGCCCATTGGTTGGGGCACCGGTGGGAGACCCGTGCCACTTTAGCGTGGGAGGTCCAACTGAATTCAGGCACTTGAATGGCCAGCGAGAGACCTTCCCCAGCAATTAGGATGCCGGCAGCAGAAATCCCACCCCCCTGAGAACTGCCAGCCAGTCAAAGGCTGGCAACTCTCCATTGCTCTTCACTGCCACCAGGACTAGTGACTGCTGCTGGTAATACACCCACTAGAGGCCTAGGCTCAGCGAGGGACCCAGACCACAGGTGAGTGAGGGTGGGATGGTTGTCATGGTGAGGTGGTTGCTGGCAAGGGAGGAGGAATGGAGGTCAGATGCAAGGGGGCGGCTCTCAGCAGGTATCCACTTCCTGATGTCGGGTCCCTCAATAGGGCACGAAGTGTTTTCGAAAGAGAAACCGCTGGCAAACCAGACAGGGTTTGTTAGGAAGCCTTCAGGAGGTACAGGAAACCCATGAGTGTTAGGGAAAATCCCAGAGCCACCGTTAATTCCCAGTGAGTTCGGAATAATGGCCTTTTAGAGGCTCGTTAATGAGCCTATTTAGTCAGTGGGCAGGTTTCCTATGTCAGCCCATTCCTGCTGCTGACTTATTGGGGGTCAGTTTTCCCATCAGCGGGAATGGCCTCCACCATGATTATGCAGGTCTGCCCCAACGAACCTGCTCCAGTGGGCTCCATTAATTCCAGCACAGTGCTTGCCACTGACCTCAAAGAAAGCTCCCCATAAAGATCTAGCAATCTCTGTGGCACAGATGCCCCTCATCTGATGCCAGTTTGTGTCTGGCAGCTGGTCGAGTGAATCACCAGGCATCTAGGAACAGTAATGTCATCAAACATGATAAGCAACCAATCATGTTGAAGTCACTGAGTTATCACAGCACAGAAGGAGGCCACTTGGCCCATCAAGTCCATGCCAGCTCTCTGTATAGTGGTCTCTTTGCCTTACTCTAATCTCACAGACCAGTAGGTTTATCTCACTCAAGTGCCCATCCAATTTCCTTTTGAAATAATTCAACATCCCTGCTCTCACCACCCTCATAGGCAGCATTCTCACAGATAACAAACCAAGAAGCAAATAGCACTGAATCCCTTCATTTTTACTTTTAACATTTTACAGATATCTAAAGAAATGATTGGGGGACACATGTGGGATTGAGGTGGACAATAAAATATCAAAAAACTTTTTAAAAAACTTGTGGAATTTCTTATCCTAATCGAGAAAACTGAAATTCAAAAAATTACTCTTTTAGGGCTTGCATGGCTGTTCAGCAGTATTATGAAGTTAGTACACTAGTAAGAACCAGTTTCACTTCATTCATTAAGGTACAACTTTTTCCAAGGGTTTTTGCAGCGGGACTAAGAGTGTAAGCTTAGGAGGTTTTGTTAGTTCAATGATTTCCAATTGATTGCAGTCAGGGGAGGAACCTCAATAGTGCAGTCTCTGGAGAAGCATAGGGCTGAATTATCCGGCCCCATCATGGTGGGGTAGGGTCCGGAAAATGCAGTGAGCCATTCAAAAGTCCGCTGACTTTGGCGGGACCACAAGATCCCGCCAGTGGGAGGGGCCCATAGAATCACTTCTACAATCATTTAATTGTGCGTGTGCAGACATCAGAAGGTACAGTCAATTTCATTGTCATTACTAATGCAAATTCTGGGCCTTGATGGTGGTATTGTTTCTGGACAATTTTGTTTCTTATAGAGTGCATCATTTCAGATACACCATGAACCATACTCAGCTTGCAAGTGATATGTATATTGATTCCTGCAATAATAGTTCACAGAAGTTTATTAGGCAATAAGATCATAATTTATTTGTGGAATTAAAATGTGTCTTTAATTTATAGCAATTACGCAGTGGGTTTGTGATACAATGAACTTTCTTTCACTAATGACTAATTAGGGAGGTTCTGGTATCAAACATGTCAACCTCATACAACCAATTATAGTGCATAGTTGTCAAGTCACAGGACACTGGCATAAATTTTCTATTATGGAATGATATGCAACACTGAAAGATCTGACAAAAATTATAAGAATCATATCAAATTTAATGAAAAACTTAATGGAAGAAATTTAACACCGTGGTGCCTGTTTTTATGGGTGCAAAATGGGTGTATCCATAACGAATTTAGTAGTGTAATCTGCCCAATCTGTGCATGCATTTGGGTGACTTCTACGTTCGTCAGAACTCTTTTGTTAGGAAGCCATGGTAACCACCTTGAAACTCTTTCGAGTTATCAACAGTCACAAATTGCAACTCTTTCGAGTACAATCATAGTTCTTGGTTTCCGGGAGTGGGACATGAACCCACAACCCTCTGATTCAAAGGTGAGGGTGCTATGAACTGAGCCACAGCTGACACCTCCCACCTTGAACAGGTACTAGGACCTTGAATATGTTAATGAGCAGCCTGATGGCTAGGTAAGGACCTCAGCGAAATTGATCAGTCTTTAACCGAGCAAGTGTTGGACGTCCTCCGGTTTTCTGGAATTTTCTGCGGCCTAACCAGCAGTCACTGTCAAACAGGATATTTTTGAAAAACTCACGTTACAGTGGAGACAGGAGGAGGAGTGCTCCTCTCCAATGGATAGCACTATAGTGGGTCATTGAGTACCTCTGATTCCCTCTCCTATTCCCTTACCTGAGGGTTCCTGCTGGAGAAGCAAGCAAATGGGCAAGCTACCACTAAAGGTGTGACCAGCACTACAGCTGGTCTTGATAATCCCAATGAGGCCCAACATCTATCAAACCTCAGGCCTTCTGGTCGGGTGTGCTCCACGATCCTGTTGTCAGTTATGGGCCAGAAAGTTGATCATAATTTTAGCTTGCATAGTTTATTCAGCCAATTTAAGTAGATAAATGATAAAATAAAATTAGACTGTCTGAGGGATAATTCTCCAAGCTCACACTTATTATTGTCTGTACATTATACAAGTTGATCCCAGTGGATGCCTTGCTGAAAGGCATTGTCAATTCACTATCACAATTAAGCTCTGGATATCATAACATGAAGGCAGCTTACCTCTTACTCCTTTTCGTTGTCTTATTCTGCAACTCAAAATCTCAATCATTGGGGAATCAGTTACCTTGTTACAATTGTCTCCTAGATTTTCACTCATGAATAGTTAATTGCATCTTCGACTGAGTGTAATTATGCATAACATTACCTGCTGTAGGAATTAAAAAACCTGCACCTCCTTGACCACAATGTTGCCAAATGAGTCTGTGCTAGTTTCTCCACTTGTTTTTAATTTGCGTTATTATTTATGCATCTGGCCTCAATCTCCGAGTTTGCTACAAGGGGAGCATATTCCTAATGGTGATTTATCTTTGTACACTTATTATACATATACGTACTCATGGAGATAGATAACTGTTGTAGCCTATTTTATTAATTGCAGTATTTTTGTGCATTAAAAGGAAGATTGAGAAAAATATTGTCCATGTCTAATGTACGTTCTATCTAATGTTCTTTCTAATTTTGCCTCTCGATCTCCAAGGTATAATTTGTACCTGTTCTTGATGTGCTCACACTAAGCTAGTGCTTTGCAGTGAATAAAACACCATAGAGCATAAGCAGAAATAGTGCATGGGGAAGTGATGGTGGAAGTCCGGCTTGGTTTTAGGATTGATGTAGAATCTATGAGTCTTAGCTACTTGTTCATGGTAATTACACTGAAGCTACCTATGTGATTAACTCAATTCAGAGGTGAGAATTTAAGTAGTCTCTGCTACAATCCGGAGTTAAGTGCCATTGATACACTTTTCCTGCGAGTTTCCCACCAGTTTTCTGCCATAGTTGTAGTGAGAGATTGTGAAAACTCCTGTGGAAGTTCAAGTTCTGAATCATTTTAATTTTTGCCTTTCTTCCATCAGTATACACAGCACATACATGTACTAAGGAAGTGACAACTATGGGCAAGGGGCAGCACCTTCTTCACTGACCCCATAGAAAGGAAGCATCAACAGAAGAGTGCACAAATTTTGCATTGAGTGGTAGGGTTCTGTTGCACAAGGTACTCATCTGAGCATCAGTGATCTTCATATCAATATTTTGGGCTTTATAAAGAGAAGGGGTTGCAGCCCATTAATACTCAGCTGATCACTGGCCATAGAAGCATCATCATGCTATATCGTTTGACTTCCCACAGTGCCTGCCAAAGATATTTCCATTTAGCTGATAAAGGAGATAAACCACAGAAATGCTCACTGAAATGGCCTTCATAAAAATGGTTCCGATCCTGATTGCTCTGTGGACATAATGAGGGAACTAGAGACAGAGCATGAGGCAGAGGAACAAGCTTCATGGCCTTTTGCTATCATGAAACCCCTGAAGAGATGCATCAAAGGGCATTATGACTAGTGCTGCCTGTGATAAAATCCTACCAGGACACCGGTCAAGTACACGAGGACTGTAATGTGAGAGGCCAACTAATAAACCACAAGCCCTGGATAGAGAGAGATGGCAGGATAAGCATGGAAGAGAAAGATCCATTTCTCTGTCTGTACAAACTTGAAGAAATAGACTTCTTGTTGATGCTGCAGAAGTAACGAAAGGTATATGATCCAGTGAAAAAATATCAAGAATAACATCTCGAATATATGGCCTGGAGGTGCTAGCTTAGGTTCATCTCAACAGACACACATAAATCTGATGATTGTCAGCAAATGGGCCGCCTGTGGCCTGAATTTATTAAGAAGGCAAATTCTTGGACAAAGATCGTAACAACATTTTATGAAGGTAACAGAGGATTACAGAATATTGGAAACCAATGTTTGGCTGCAGGGGTATGGAAAGGGTTTGTGTACATGTATTGCATGTCTAGCTGCCTGGTTTTAGAATATCAGACATTCAGGTTTGTATTTACTATATGTGTCATCGAGTATTAGGTGAAGAGTGATTTGTTGAGCAACTTCTCATGTTTGCTGCTGCTTCTGACTATTATTGAATTCTCAATCTAATATGGCCCCACTTCGTGAGCATTACAGCCTAGAGGGCTGCAGTGCTATATTAATTGGAAGGACAAATGTTTTATACTAATTCCCAATATACAGTGGTGAATGTTACAGCTCTGAGGATAATTTTTCAATTTGCCACACAGCTATCATTAATAAGATTTTAAGGGGCCTGGGGGTGGGTGGAGGCAGTGAGGTGATGTAGGAGTGAAAAAAAATAAAAATACCTGGAAAAACTCAGCAGGTCTGGCAGCATCTGCGGAGAGGAACACAGTTAACGTTTCGAGTCCGTATGACTCTTCAACAGAACTAAGTAAAAATAGAAGAGAGGTGAAATATAAGCTGATTTAGGTGGGTGGGGGGGGTGGAAACAAGTAGAGCTGGATAGAGGGCCAGTGATAGGTGGAGATAGCCAAAAGATGTCAGAGACAAAAGGACAAAGAGGTGTTGAAGGTGGTGATATTATCTAAGGAATGTGCTAATTAACGGTAGAAAGCAGGACAAGCAAGGTACAGATAGCCCTAGTGGGGGTGGGGTGGGGTTAAGGGATTGAAATAGGCTAAAAGGTAGAGATAAAACAATGGATGGAAATACATTTAAAAATAATGGAAATAGGTGGGAAAAGAAAAATCTATATAAATTATTGGAAAAAAGGGGGATCGGAAAGGGGGTGGGGATGGAGGAGAGAGAGGTCACGATCTAAAATTGTTGAACTCAATATTCAGTCCGGAAGGCTGTAAAGTGCCTAGTCGGAAGATGAGGTGCTGTTCCTCCAGTCTGTGTTGAGCTTCACTGGAACAATGCAGTAGGCCAAGGACGGACATGTGGGCATGAGAGCAGGGTGGAGTGTTGAAATGGCAAGCGACAGGGAGGTCTGGTTAATGCTTGCGGACAGACCGAAGGTGTTCTGCAAAGCGGTCACCCAGTCTGCGTTTGGTCTCCCAATGTAGAGGAAACCGCATTGGGAGCAACGAATGCAGTAGACTAAATTGAGGGAAGTGCAAGTGAAATGCTGCTTCACTTGAAAGGAGTGTTTGGGCCCTTGGACGGTGAAGAGGGGGGAAGTAAAGGGGCAGGTGTTACACCTTCTGCAGTTGCATGGGAAGGTGCTGTGGGAGGGGGTTGAGGTGTAGAGGGTGATGGAGGAGTAGACCAGGGTGTCCCGGAGGGAACGATCCCTGCGGAATGCCGCCGGGAGGGCGAAGGGAAGATGTGTTTGGTGGTGGCATCATGCTGGAGTTGGCGGAAATGGCGGAGGATAATCCTTTGAATGCGGAGGCTGGTGGGGTGATAAGTGAGGACAAGGGGGACCCTATCATGTTTCTGGATGTAGAAGGTGATGTTGAATGTGGTGGAAATACCAAGTGCTGCAAAAGCAGATAGGAAAGGAATGTATACTCTCAAAATTGACTTTGGAAATGCAAATCCCCTTACAGCTATCGAAAGCGATTTGTATTATGGATCCAGCAAAAGCAACATCAGAATGCATTGCATTGGTGCCTTGATTTTAGAGTAAACTTCCTGACAAATCAATTAAGATTTCAAAGTGCTCTGATGGGTTGTTTGGTGCATGCACTGAAAATACCAGATATGTCAAAATTTGCCACATCAACACAAAATTCAAGGTTTGAATGTCTTTTTCTTAAATGACTTTCTTTGACTTGGCAACAGTTGATTTTTGACACTGAGCCAAGTCCTGTGTGCCAACATACTCGCACTGTAACAGTATTCTGCATCAATATGCAAGCCAGCTGGTGAATGGAATCAGTTCAGTGGTTTAGAAGCTAATGGTTTTTGGTGGCTCACAAAAAACGTGTCTTCAGTTCTCTTTGGAGATCAGTAAGATTATATGTGTCAGTCCCCTCAGCTGCACAAGACCCACATTTAAGGTGTTGGTGAAATAGAGGAAAACTTTACTTCAGCTTTCTCAAACAAGCACCGAGAGCGAGCTCTGGCTGTCACTCAGCAACCAATCGTATACCTACAGCCTGGATTACTATTAGCCATAGCTCAGTTCCCTGTGACTTTAGAATCTGTAAAAGCGCAAACCTAAACATACCCATGATCTGCCCGGTGATAAAGAGGAAGGTGTTACACTTGTCATATGCAGAGGAGATTTTGTTAAGGAAACCTAATTTTTCTGTGAAGTTATAATTATGTTAATCCACTTAGTCTATCAGCACAATATCACAACAAAGCCTCCGTTTTAACAGAAAAATGGGAAATCTTATCATTTAGTCGCAAAGCCCATATTAACATATTGAGCACTCTGACTCTTGGACTTTTTGAAAGTTATGGTGTATTTCAGTGAGGCACTGGCCCAGGTCTAATGATCCAATTGGCAGCAAATGCTGAGACGTTCACTGCTATTCAGGGTCACAAGGGCATCAGAAGTTCCGGGAGCCTATTATGCCTGAAACCAAAACCTTCAATTCAACAGAAATGACTGTGTGCACCCCCGACCTCTGACACTGCTCGCCCCCCCCCACCCCCCCGCCCCCTCCCCCCACTACCACGCCCCCTGACAATGTTCACCAATCACACCCTAACAATGCTCGCCCCCCCACCAGACAATGTTCACCAATCACACCCTAACACTGCTTACCCCCCCAGACAATGTTCACCAACCACACCCTGACACTGCTCACCCCCCCCAGACAATGTTCACCAGCCACACCCTGACACTGCTCACCCCCCCCAGACAATGTTCACCAACCACACCCTGACACTGCTCACCTCCCCCCAGACAATGTTCACCAATCACACCCTAACACTGCTTACCCCCCCCAGACAATGTTCACCAATCACACCCTAACACTGCTTAACCCCCCCAGACAATGTTCACCAATCACACGCTGACATTGCTCACCCCCGAGACAATGTTCACCAACCACACCCTGATACTGCTCATCCCCCAGACAATGTTCACCAGCCACACTCTGACATTGCTCACCACCCCCAGACAATGTTCACCAACCACACCCTGACACTGCTCACCCCCCCAGACAATGTTCACCAACCACACCCTGACACTGCTCATCCCCCAGACAATGTTCACCAACCACACCCTGACACTGCTCATCCCCCAGACAATGTTCACCAACCACACCCTGACACTGCTCACCCCCCAGACAATGTTCACCAACCACACCCTGACACTGCTCACCCCCTAGACAATGTTCACCAACCACACCCTGACACTGCTCACCCCCCAGACAATGTTCACCAACCACACCCTGACACTGCTCACCCCCCAGACAATGTTCACCAACCACACCCTGACACTGCTCACCCCCCAGACAATGTTCACCAACCACACCCTGACACTGCTCATCCCCCAGACAATGTTCACCAACCACACCCTGACACTGCTCACCCCCCAGACAATGTTCACCAACCACACCCTGACACTGCTCACCCCCCAGACAATGTTCACCAACCACACCCTGACACTGCTCATCCCCCAGACAATGTTCACCAATCACACGCTGACATTGCTCACCCCCCAGACAATGTTCACCAACCACACCCTGACACTGCTCACCCCCCCCAGACATTGTTCACCAACCACACCCTGACACTGCTCACCCCCCCAGACAATGTTCACCAACCACACCCTGACACTGCTCACCCCCCCCAGACAATGTTCACCAACCACACCCTGACACTGCTCACCTCCCCCAGACAATGTTCACCAACCACACCCTGACACTGCTCACCCCCCCAAGATAATGTTCACCAACCACACCCTGACACTGCTCACCCCCCCAGATAATGTTCACCAACCACACCCTGACACTGCTCACCCCCCCCAGATAATGTTCACCAACCACACCCTGACACTGCTCATTCCCCAGACAATGTTCACCAACCACACCCTGACATTGCTCACCACCCCCCAGATAATGTTCACCAGCCACACCCTGACACTGCTCACCTTCTGCTGTCCCCCACCCAACCCCACCCTTTCTTGGTTTTACCTTGAGGAAGCTTTGCTTCTTTTCAACAGACTTGAGATAGTTTCTATGGTTTAACTTCAAACCTTTTATTAAGAATTATTTACAAAGGCCTCAGGATAAGCACAGTATAAACTGTTCTGCTCTTAGCTCTCTTGGAGCCTCTTGGTCATCTGACTACTGATGTCATCATGGTCTCATTAACATTCATTAACCCATTAATCTATAGTTCCACCCCCGGCACTATTCACCACCCCTTACACCCCCGACACTGCTTGGACCCCATCCCTGACGCTGCTCACCCCCTCCCACACCCCTGATATTGGTCACCCCCAACCCCTGACACTGCTCACTCTATCCTACACTCTCAAAACTGCTCACCCACCACTCCGACACTACTCAACCCCAAATGCTGACACTGCTCACCCCATTCCCGCTCTCCAGCAGGGGAGGGTTGGCTTGAGCAGCATTAAGTGGGGTTGGTGGGGGGGGGGGTGGTATTGAGCAACGTCAGGGGTGTGTGGTGGATGAATGATGTCAGGGCTTTGGGGGGTGGGGGGGGTTAGCAAGTAGTCTTGGGGAGGTGAGCAGTTTTACGGAGGAGAGTGTCAGGGTTGAGCAGTGTCAGAGAAGGTGGTGTGCCACTATCAGGAGGGCGAGCAGTGTCGGGGGTGATGTATTTGACAGGGGTGGGGAAATCTAGAATAAAAACAGATGACAAGTGCATTTAAAAACAGTGAAAGTCACTGAAGTGAAGGCTGACCTCAAGGAACGTGTCTTCAGTTTGTGATGTGAAAGGGGGCATGACATCGCTGGATTTGTGTCTCACCAGGCCTCTTGACTCACCTCACCAGTAGATCCATGGTGCAGCCAGGACAGGAAGGTAAGGCCACAGTTTCAAACATGGTCAGCTGCAAGCACTCCACTCTACCACTGACCAGAATATCTGGGCCAATCTGTTACTCAGTAACCTATGGCCCCTTTCTATAAGGGGAATTGAACATGCGTTTTCAAAAGGTTAATAGTTACTAATTCATGACTCGTTAAAAGAAATTATTAAAATCTTTTGAATGTCTAGGGTTCTCAGAGAAAAAAAAGTCTTACTAGTTATGTTATGTAATATTTTTTGATGAGTTTTTTTTTGTAGGATGAGGTGGGGATGGCAAGGTCAGCATTTACTGCCCATTCGTATATATCTAAATGTCTCGCTAAGCCATTTCAGAGGCAGTTAAAATCGCATTGACATGGGTCTGGAGTCACATACAGGCCAGATCAGGCAAGGAAATCAGTGAACCAGATAGGTTTTAAGTTAGCTGGACAGCATGTGGATGAGTAAACATGTCTCTGGTACTCAGAGTTAATTTAAAATTACCTATTGAAGTGCTTTACTGTTAAGCCCATAGCTATTGAGCATCCAATGGATAACCCCTGGAACACTTAATGGTAACTTGCTGGAAAAATGTTAATCTTGGTTGGAACTCAGTCTAAACAGATGGGCTACAAAACTCCCTTGCGGGGAGTCATTTAGAAATACAGATGGTTCAAGTGGACATAAATTCATTGCTCCCACAGTTATAAAAGAATGAAAAGAAAAAAAAAGGATTTTCCCTGGTATATTAATTTTACATTTGAGAGGACAAAGGTCAGAGATCAGATCAGATGAGGATGACTTCGATTCAGTGATAGGTGAAAAATTAAATTACAAAACAGGAGACCACAAATGTTTTAGAACTAATCTGAATGCTAGTTCAGTGAAGCTTGACTGCAAATGGACTCTTGCCAAAGGTTGCATGTCAGTGTTGTATAAAATGCAGACATCTACATAATTTGTTTTTCCACTGTTCATCCATTTTCCCCTTGGGAAGGAGCAGGATAGTGCATTGCGTAGCGGAAGAAAGCTAAATACAGTCACAGGCGTGGTACATTATTCGCTAATAAAACTCCAGTGAAGCAGAACGGTACTTAATAATCACTTTGTCAATCTCAATTTAAAAGCACCTTCTGTAACTACATGGCTGACTTACTGAGCTTCTGGGCCACCATATAAGCTTTCTGTGGCATGACATAATGTAGCATTCGCCGCTCGTAAATCAGCTGTATTCTTTATCTATGGACAATCTTTGGTCATATTTTCTGGTTACTAAGTAGTTTGTGTTTTATTCTCTTTTTACCCGGTTTCCATGATTCATTCCAAAATAGCTTTCCAGCTAGGAGAGCTGGCAAAGGTGCACTAGTCCACGCCTTTCCACAAGGATTCCTGTATGGTTCATACAGTGCGACAGATGCTTTCTTGATTCAGAGCATTCCTACACAATGATAATGCTTCTCTTTGGGCCTGAGTCGGAAAATCCCATGTACGGAATTCAAGATGGCATCAATATCTGACAAGATTCAAATCATACAACCGATTCTTTAAGCATTAAGTTGTTTTCTCCACATGGGCTACTATTTTAAAGGGGAATCAGAATAGATAATGAACAGAAATTGGACTGGACAATTAACAATTTATTCATTATCAATTCAATTCACCAGAAATATTAGCCAGCCTCAATAATCTGGAAACTAAACAAATGTATATAATTGATTCTAAGAAGATCGAATGTTTGGTTAAGTTCAGCAAATTGTAACTGAATACTTTATCTTAGATGTCCAGTACCTGTATTTACACCAATTCCTTAAATACGTTCCATTTTCTTCCAATTTCCTCCTCTCTTTTTCTCTTGAAAGTGTTTACTCTTCAGCTATATTTCCATGGACACGGGGGGTGGAATTTTCCGCTCCGGAGACTGGGGGGTGTAGGCGGGATTAGCATCGAGTTTCCCGCTGATCAGTGGGTCAGGTTCTTATGCCCGATCTTCCACTTGAAATCTCATTAATTATGCAGACACAATCTGCTCGAATCACATGGTGGGGCGGGCACTGATTCATCCACCCGCTGTCACCTCATGGAGTCGAAGTTCCCGGCGCCATATTTAAATGCCAGCCAAACACGCACATTACCTTCTGCAGCCCAGCTGTGTGGTCAGAGGTTCCAGAGGTGGGCCCAAAGAACAAGAAGAGTGCAACAATGTTTAGTCACAGCCCCCTGGAGGCTTTAATTAGAGTTGTCCGCCAGCACCAGGAGGTTCTTTTTCACAGGGATAGATCCAGGAGGTTCACCAACCTCACCTCGCCGGTCTGGGAGGCAGTGGCGAAGGAGGTCAGCTCCGCAGGAAAACGCCAGAGAAATTACATTCCCTCCAACTCTTCCTCAAACCTCACAATGTGCAGGTAGAACTCCCTCTGGTGATTCTCTAGCCTTTCCCAGTAACCCTGGATCCCATTGCCATTGTTGTGGACATTCCAGCCCTCTCCCCTGAACCCATCACTGTTGATGTCCCTATGCCCATGTGGTTCTCACCCCTCCCCATCTTGAGGCTGTGTGCATGGTCACGCACAGAGGTGACCTCCTCCAGAAGAGTTTCTAGTATCTCCCCGTAATTATGTTTTCCCCATTTACAGCCTGACCATAACCATCCTATTTGTAGCACAGCATCAAGACAGACACACCCATTACCACTGACTGTGAGACTATGACCATGTCCTGCACACGAAGCTGTGCCTGATCCCCATTCAGCACACAGGCCTTGCCCCTCTCTGGAGCGGGAACACAATGTGTGGACCATGCATAGCCCCGAAGCATGGTGCTCAAAGCACCAGAACTGCCTTAATCTCTCACCTTGATTACTAGGTGCACAGAGCCCCAGGACTTCCTTTGATCTCTCACTCTGACTTATGAGGTCCATAAAACCACAGGACTGCCTTCTAACCTCTAACCCCGACATCTTGGCATCAGTCCAGTGACTATGACTGTCTTTCACTCAGCTCTCCAGCTCCTCAATGAATGACCAAAGAGACCGTTTCCCTTCCCTTCGGCTCCACGAGTCTCCGCGCAACCTGTCCCTCTTGTGCCACACTAATCCCTTCGTACTCTAGAGTCTGCGTGCATCCCCTCCCATTCATGCATATCGAATCCAATCCATGCCCTTCTGTGTCTGCGTTCTACTGTTCCATGTCAGGCTCCAGCTTCCCCACCCTCAATCTTCCCTCTGCCTGCCATCATTCCCCCCAATCAATCCTACCAAGCCCCCTTCACCTTCACGTCTCTCATCTCTCCCCCACCTGACCCCCAGTCCCCATGCTGGTCTCTGTTTTAGAGTACAGCATTGCCTGAGACTCACAGCACACAATGCTGTCCTGTCAGAGTAGCATGGCAACCATGGTGAACAGACCATCTTAACACCCAAGGCAGCCATCGTGAGCAGCCCCACCACACACCCCCACCAGTGTGAACTAACACTGGCATCGCTAAGGACCCGAAGCAGCGCTGTTGCAGGTAAGCTCCAAACGTTGTCAAGAGCGAGGTGAGGGTGGACAGCTGCACACCACCTATATCCAGTCGCAGTTTAGACTAGTCTAATTTCCCGCTAGCGTGGCAGGAGAAGGAACGCAATCCCGACGAGTTGCGTTTTTAATGAGAATTCATGACATGCGAATACATGCAAACGGAGTTCCTGACATGGATCAGCGGGAAAGCTGACCTGCCATCATCCTGCCATGAAAGTGACAAGGGGAAAATTCCAACTCGTTTTTCTACCGGCAGGAATCCGACCTTCGGCCTTACTCCAAATTTCCTCCTCCCGTCTGCCATGAAACCCACTGCTGGCAGGGCCGGAAAATTCCACCCTGGGTATCTATCAGCACCTCACCCAGTGACTATTCTTCATATGAGGACATAGATAATAGGGGTTATTTTCACTTTGGGTGGTAACACATCAGTAGCCCACTTTACACTTTGCTCAATTTTTTTTCCATTAAAGTCAAGTTCTGCTATTTTCGTGATGCATTTTTGGGGTCAATGTTCCAAGTTTAGCTATCAGGTGTATGGAGGGGATGACATTCCTATTTAATCATTAGAAATATATAAGTCAATAATGGTAGAACTTAATCAAGTCAATGTGACGATACATCACTGGGTCAACTGTCTGCCAATTCTCCGTTACATCCCAGTGGAACCTATCCACAATTCTGCAATGGTGCAGAGCATTACAGGAACTGAATGGGGTCAGGGTTCATAAACTGGCTTGATTTTGTCTCTGGTATTGTTTGGTGCAACAATGTGGTGCACCCGCCTTGTTACCATCTTTTGTGATGAACACTTTTAGCATTGCCATCCTCCTGATGCCAGCAAACTTAGTTTCCTCCTAGACAACTTTTATCCCTCCTCCTTTGGTGTATCTCCTGGAGCAGGGTCTCTAACTGTTCAATATCAAAGGGAGCAGTGTTGCCCACATGCCAGTATTGTGCTATTGTGACAATCCCATCCTTACCACAGCTTCTCATTTAATGGCTAGCTGCAGTCCTTACGGAACAGCTGCCCAACTTGATGTTAGGTTCTCCAATTCAACGTGCTCCAGACACGTTCTTTCTCCTGTGTTTATAACCCATTGAAATTAGGGGAAGGATTTCAATCGGAAGCATGCGTTAGGTTTGTCTTTAGTGCTACATGCACAGGTCAGCCTATACATTGGTCCAGTTCAACTTTGTTCCTCTCAGAAATTTGGGGTGAGTGCCTGTAATTGTTCGCGATGCATCCCTAGCTTGGCAAGTTAAATTGCTATCTATACAAAAGCAAAGCAAGGATGTTTCCTTTCGATCTTTCTTCTCCCACCCCACCCCCACTAGGGCCATCTGTCACTTTCCAGAGTGCTTACCCTGGTCCGGCCATTATCACATTTTGCTTTCTTAATATCACCATTAGCACCTCCTTTAGCCAGTACAACCATCATTAACAACCCTTTGACCTTTTGTTTATGACATCTTTTGCCATCTCTCCTTTGCCTCCACCTATCGCTGGCCTTCTACCCAGCTTCACTTGTTCCACCCTTCTTAATCAGTATATATTTCACCACTTCTCTACCACTCTTTAGATCTGAAGAAGAGTCATACGGATTCAAAATGTTATCTATGTCTCTCTCTCTCTCCACAGATGCTGTCAGACCTGCTGAATTTTTACAGCATTTTTCGTTTTCATTTCAGATTTCCAGCATCCACAGTGTTTTGCCTTTATGTATGTTTCCTAAGGTGTCAGGTTGTCAAAACTACATCAAAATTTGAGCGAAGAATCTTGCCACTTTATCCTAAAATATATTGCAAATGAGGATAAGATTATGGGAGGTATCATTTTGGGGATTCAATTGAACACACAGGTTGAACTGCAAAAGAAACAGATCTTGCTTCAAAATAAAACAGGAACACTAAGAAAATAATGAAGTGGCATCAGGAGAACTTACTCATCTTCACTGAATAAATTATACAGTGAATGAACACAAGGTCTACCTTTCTAGGATAGAGATCTTTCTCTGCTGACAGAAACTGGAGTCACTGGTAACATGTTTAATTAATTAAAGCTATCTTATTTATGGAATTTTTTTTTAAACAGCAGGTTTTGGAAATGATGTTGTTTCCGTAAAAATGGGATGGCACAACTCCCACTAACAGCTTTACTGCAAGATTCATACAAATCTCATTCATGTTCATTGATTAGTTACATATTTAAATTATGATGTTTTGCAGCCCTAAATTGAATCACTTAAATTGTAGGAGTCATTTTAACCCTGCCCACCTGGCAGAAATGGGACAGGCAGACAGTTACACCACAGGTTCCATTTTTAACCTGCAACTTCTCAGGCAAGAGGGACACCCACCAAAAACCAACTGTATCCTTCTTCAATGATCCTCCACCCCACTCTCACTCTGACCTTTCTGTCCTTGGCCTCTGTTTTAATGGAGGTCAATGGAAGAATAAAGAAAAGCACCTCCCCTTTCACATAGGCACACTGCAGCCTTCCATACTCAACACTGAATTCAAAATTTCAGATCATAATCACTGGCACTGCTTCTGCTATTCCAATTTACACCTCCTTTAGACTCATCTTTATCTCCTTTACTTGTTCCATTACTATGCGTTTTGCCTTGTACCATGATCCTTTTTTCCCCATTTAATCTCTCGTGTTCACAGACCCTCCCTTTTGTTCTTTCCTTCCCTCCCCACTTTCCCTAGTCTTTATACTTGCCTAAAACTGTTACATGCCTACTTTCAAGTTCTGATGAAAGGTCACCAACCTGCAATATTTCTGTCTCCATAGGTGCTTGCCTGGCCTGCTGAATATTTCCAGCATTCTCTACCTTTAATTCAAACACACAGTTTGGCTCTGATTACATCATTAGGGCCTAGTTACTATTTTAACTGGGGGCCTATGCAAAGAATAAAAGCAAAATATTGCAGAAGCTGGAAATCGGAAATAAAAGCAGAAAGTGCTGGACAAACTCAGCAAGTCTGACAGCAACTATGGAGCGAGAAAAAGAGTTAATGTTTGAAGTCGAATAAAACTCTTTGGAACTGAAGGGAGGCAGAAATTTAATGGATTCTATGGTGTTGAAAGGGGAGGGCGGGTGGGGGGAGGTAGAACAAATAGAATAGGGCAGAGGACGGAAGAGATTAAATAACAAAGGGGTCATGGGAAAAAAGGCAAAGGGAGCAGCAATGATAGTAGTAAAGAAACAAAACATTGGTCCAGAGTGGGTGTTAATGGCAGAATAATGGACAGCTCTATGTAGATAAACTGTTTTCATTTCCCCACCAGGCCACTCTATGGGAAAGAGAAGTTAGGCACAGTGGGGACCTAAAATGCATGTTTCATTGCTTTTTTCACTTTCCTTTTGGGGAAAAAGGAAAAGCAGTGCTCCACAGGTCCACATAAGGATTTTTTTTTAAAAAGGGGTTGCAATTTTCCCAGATACTTAAAGTACTAAAAAAGCCTCCAGATTGTCCAAGATAGGTCCCTGAGCTGCAGTGTGGGTTTTGCACACTTTTTGCTCAGAAAGCCATTATGACAAAGGAATTGAAGTGCATGTT
This sequence comes from Cetorhinus maximus, assembly GCF_964194155.1. NCBI lineage: Eukaryota > Metazoa > Chordata > Chondrichthyes > Lamniformes > Cetorhinidae > Cetorhinus > Cetorhinus maximus. The sequence goes on along the minus strand of NC_135886.1, from coordinate 38,205,099 downwards.
TGGAACAGACACATGGAAGGTTGTTAAGGGGCTTATTTCCAATTAAGTTGCCTGCTAGAATTTTTTGAAGAGGCTGCACAGCATTGTGCTAATACATCAACTCAAGCCCTCTCCTAACAGCAACCAGCTGAAGTGGAATGAAAGGGTTGTTGCTGAAGGTTTTTACCATTACTTGCTTTCATCGCTCACTTATTGGTGGAGGCTTGAAGAGGACATTGGAGATAGATTTGGAGCTTTGACAGGACTGCACTACCAACATTTATTCTGAAAATTCTCTGAGGACTTTACTGATAAAGAAAGAGCGAGTGCCATGCTACCTTACCTTATGAGAGTCATCAGGGGAAAGGGGGTCATCTGTTTGGGGCCGTCCTTCCTTTACAGGATGAATGGAAGGAGAACATGAGGCTGCACAGAGCAGCACTAGCTGCTTCAGGAGAAAGGGACTGAAGAGCAAGGCAGATTCCTTCCTCCTCTGTGGGTACAGGAAATACCTCCCCCACTAGAACCTCCAACACTGTGTCCAAGAACATGTGTGCACTCTCACCCAGCCCCTGAACCATCCTGAAACCTGCAGCTGTGCATGAACCAGCACGCACCACACCTTCAGTGAAAGTGAGTGCATGAATCCCATGTAGACTGCTCCATGCCAATTGCTTCCAATCACTGCTTGAGTGCTAAACCTCCAGGTGTCTGCTTTGCAGCTTAAGGCAAATTCAAATTATGGTAATAAGCAACTAGGCCCAAAATTATGCACTAAGACAATACTTTAAAACAGTTCTTAGTTGCACAGCACACATATAGCACCTGTTTGCATCCTTTCAACTAAGTAACCCTCTTGGCCTCTCCTATCCTAGGTTTCAGCCCCTTCCCCGATAGTGAAGTCCTCCTGAATCCCCTCCCAGCCATTTACCAGAATGCTGGTGACTACTCCTTTCATCTGTGACTAGGGGCCTACTGCTGCCCACGGTGAGCTCCCACCCACTGTTTAGAGAGGCGCTTCCTGCTGGTTTCAGGCAGGAACCTACGAAAATGAGGCGTGGGAGTTAAAATCTCCCAGGACAAACGCTACCAAAAGTGGGATGATTAGTCATCAGCTTGACTGCCTCCCTGTGTTAAAATTGGGATTTGTGCGTGTTATGAAAGCTGGGGTAAACGTGGTGGTTGTGGAGTGCTTGCAGGATGTGGGAATACTGAGAGATTGACCCAGAGGGGTGACAATAATGGGAAGGGTGGATAAGGGGAGAGGCTGTGGAAATCAAACCTGGAACTGGCATTAAGATTTTTTCTAATGTGCTTTTACCATCTTAGTAAGCATGCAATCGTCATTCTTCTTGAGTTCTCCGCATGAAGACAAGCCATTGGCAATTATTTGCCAAACCAGGGCAAAATGTCATGATATTTTTATGACAAGTGGAGCGAGAAGGCAGGCCCTGAGTCTGCTTCAGCCAGAAAGGGGGCAAGCCCTCAGCTGTTGGCATTTAACTGATCTACATGCTATCTGTCTATCCAACTGAGCTAACTCTCTCCTCAAATATGCAAATTGCACTTTAAAAGAACTGAAAGCTTGCTTGTGGCTCACTGTCACATGGAGATTGGTGGTAGGGAATGGTTTCCCTCAGTTCCAACGGAGTGAACACTGAAATTAGGATGTAGAGTGGAGTGGTGATGGAAAGAAGGGTTAGCTTGGACCATGAGGAAGAAGGAGGTGAGAGTTGAAAGCAGAGGAGAGAAAAAGAATGGGAGCTGGATGTACTGTTAGAAAAGGACTTTCCAGAACTGACAGTACAGACAAAACTTATGCTGTAACTGCTGAGTGAGAGGAACAATATCGGGAATGAATGGATGATATCATCCCAATCAGGGTATTACATAGAATGAATTGCAATAAATTAAATCAATTTGCATATATTAACAATTTCAATTAATTTTACTCACCTGTGATTTTGATTGTATCACCCTATCCAGCCCTTCCTTCTACCATTCAGTGAGAACAATATAATCGCTATATTACATTTCACAGGCGTGTAAAAGGAAGTTGAGTAAAAGTGTTTCAGGAAGTATGAAATGCTACAGAAAAGTATATCATAGCAGTTTCAAAGCAAATGCCTGACAGAGCAATTTCTATAAGAATGTTTCATACTGCTAAGATTTTACCAATTTTCTTCCCTTCTCTCCTGATGGCATGGGTTTCTGGTGGCATAGTTCCACAGACACCAACCAGTTGTCAGTATCTTGCCCAAGTGGTCACTTTCTGCGTTGAAATTCCTGTTTCTAAAAACCTTCTTTGCAGAGTTTTGCCTGACATTGAAGCAGATGGGAGGGGTAGATATATTCGGCGAGGTGATTGCTGCACAGCGCAGACAGGGGCGGGATATTCCGGTCCCGCTGAAAGTCAATGGGCTTTTGGCTGGTTCGCTGAAGCTCTTGCCGCAGGATTCACCACGACTGGACCGGAAAATCCCGCCCATGTGCTAATTGGGAGATTTCCTTTTAAATACTTTACCCACCTTATTTTTTGCTGTTTACCTGAGAATAGAGAAACATTTGGCAATACTGGCCCCTGATTCACGTGTAAACAGATTAATAATATTATAATATAGCTAACTGCAGCTAATGCTTACACTTTACCTAATGGAGGCATCGTTGAATCAAAGTAATGCCCAGAACTATTTTGGAATTTCCCCCCCACCCCCCACAGTGGAAGCAATTTTTTGAATGAAGAGTCATGGTATCTTACACTGAAGAAACGCCCCCCCTAATAACCCAGTGACACTGCTTTTGAGCCTATGAGTTATGAAGCTCTATCGACCCGTCGGATAATATCCTGAGTGGAAGCTGTACATGTATCCACAGGGAGGAAAGCAAATCAGAAGGCAAGGGCTTGAGACCCTTGGTCCTCAACTGCTATTGCGAGTTTTTCAAAATCTGGATTAAGGGAGCTCAAGTAAAGATCGTCTGTGGAATGGTATTTGATGGCCAACGCTTTGAGGAAAGGGAGAAAGTAAAATTCCTTTAAAATAGGACGAATGCAAAAAGAAATTTTGCTGCTGTTGATTTCCCTTAAGAAAAAAAAGCACTGAAAAGTATATGAAGAGGGATGAATGGTGTTGAGGGTAAAATTAAACTGCGTAAAAAATGCCCTCTTGAACCTGGTCAGGAAGTGCTAGCTTTTCAAAAAGGATAACAAATTGCCAATCTCGGCACTCAGGTAATCTGTTCTGTACAGCCCACATTCCTTTGGGCAAATTTGTGATAGAACTAAATCTCATGGAAACCTATTTTAGCCATTGCAGAGATGAAACACATTAATCTTTCAGTACAATACTAATTAATTATTTCAGTGAGAGTCTCTAAAGCTGAAGTCAGCAGTGTAATTTTGCTGTCTTCAAAAGAAAAACAATTCTTAATATCTTACCTTAACCTTGCAGCACCAGATTATTCAGACTTTAATGGAACTGGATACTTATTGTTTTGGACAATAAATTTTAATGTATCCTGATCCCTTATGAGGGTACTCTTCAAATAATCATTTATATTTAATTTGTGCATTTATGTTTAAAGGGTTAAGACAGAGATGCCTTAATGTAGCAGGATTTATCCCTTCCTACCTGGTTTATAGGTCAGGTACAATGACAGACATGATAATGAGCCTATCACCACTGTCATTGCACCAGTCACTGCCTGGAAAACTAGGTCAGGCTGCAGGTGGATGAGAATGTGCATCTTCAGTTCCTTCACTCCTTGCACATTCAAAATGTCAGCACTGATTAAGAGTGTTTCTCAACAACCAGTTTAAATCTCTTTTCAAGTTTGGCATATTGGGAGCTAAAGAATTACAATATAAGCAGCATTAACGTCAACAGTGGTAAAGTGCTACAGAACTATTAATCGCCTAGAGTCAGGAAAGGAACAGAAAAAGAAAGCTGTAATGTTGATTCCAAAGGGAAAGAATAACAATTTTACACACAGCCTTCTCATGAACTTTCAATTGAAAATGACAGTTCAATTCTCAGTGGGACCTACCATGATGAAGATTCCGGTGACAGCTCTGACAACTTCTGAGCTTTCAATGCACGTGAAATAGCGCGAGATGACATCGGGCGAGCGTCCCGACATCATCTCGCACTCGCGCGATATTTCGCTCGGCGGGCACGTGCTGCAGTCGGAAGTCTGCCCGTTGACAATTAAGTGGGTAATTGAGCCCATTAATGATGCAATTAACAATGATTTTACGTGGCCCATTCACATTTACGGTTGGCAGACGGACCACTCTGCCAGGCGGCATTCACATTTTTGCTCAAACCTCGATCCAGGGCGGGCTGAAATCTCCGTGGGAAGGTAAAATAAAGAGAGATATCTGGGAACTGGTTTTTTTATGAGGTATGCTCTCATGTGCTTGATTGTGCTGCATGGATATATTTTGCAGCATTTTTGATATGTCCTTTGGTCTGTGAAGGTCCGCAGGTCCCTGGGGCAGCTGCCTGTTTTCAGGGAGCTCTCTTGAAGTACTCACCCGCACCTTCGGTTACGTCAGCGCCCACTGTCTTCCTGCCCCCACCCCACAGTGCTGAGCATTTCAGCATGTGTTTCATGCTGCCTGGCCATTAATTGATCAGCCACTGCAAAATCATGGTCGGGAGCTGATCGCAGCCGGTGGCCCATTTCCTGTCCGCTCCTGGGCCCACCGATCGCACCCGCCCGCGACAGAAAAATTCAGGCCCATGTTTAGGACATTGTTCAGATTGACAAAGTTGAATGCTTAAGTCAGAATGATTTTTTCAGGAAATTGTACAGACAATCTATTGAAAAAAACTGGCTGATGCATTTCATAACCCACATTGCCTTCCCAAAATTCATAGAAATATTTTATAAGCTTGTCATTTTACAAATATGATTCTATCGCCAAATAACATACTAAAAATATCAAAAAGCTGATAAAAATGACAAATCATGGGGAAGATCTAATTTATTTTCATAGGGAGAGAATTGTGATTCCATTATCTAAAACATATTGGTGTAAGTTTCAAAGTCTCCTATTTTCCAATTAATATCTGATGTGAAAAAAGAGCATCAGTTTCAAATTTGGTTCATGGTGTTTTTAAATCTATTTTTGTAAATGCTACATTGACTTTGAGTAGTTCTATACAGTAACAAGTAACACAAACAGGAACAGGAGTAGGCCATACAGTTCCTTGAGACTGCTCTGGCATTTAATAAGATTATTGCTAATCTTCTACCTCAGCTGCACTTTTCTGCCTATTTACCTTATCTCTTGATTCCCTGTCCAAAAATCTATTGATCTCAGCCTTAGTATATTCAATGACTCAGCATCCGCAGTCCTCTGGGGTAGAGAATTTCATAAGATTCACAATCCTTGGGGTGGAGAAATTTCTCCTCATCTCTGTATTAACTGCTTGACCTCTTATCCTGAGAATATGAAGGTACAGCAGGTAATTAGAAAAGCTAATAGAACGTTATCATTTATTGTGAAGGGAATTGATTACAAAAGTAGGGAGGCTATGCTTCAGTTGTACAGGGCACTAGTGAGACCACATCTGGAGTATTTTGTACAGTACTGGTCTCCTTGTTTAAAGAAATATGTAAATACATTAGAAGCAGTTCAGAGAAGGTTTACTAGACTAATACTAAGAATGGGTGGGTTGTCTTATGAAGAAAGATGGACAGGTTAGGCTTGTATCCACTGGAATTTATGAGGGTCAAGCGCAACTTGACTGAAACCTTTAAGATCCTAAGGGGTCTTGACAGGGTGAATGTGGAGAGGATGTTTTCTCTTGTGGGAAAATCTAGATGTAGGGGTCACTGTTTAAAAGTAAGGGGGAGAATTTTCTCCCCGTTGGGGGGGGGCGGGTGGGGGGGGGGGGGCTGGGCGGGAGAGGGCTGCACGCCGCCATTTTATGTAGGCGGGACAATTAAGGCTCGCCCACTATGACGCGTGCCCAGAAGCGTTGAGCACGCTCGAAAGAGCGCAGAAATCTCCCTGAGGCACAGAGCTGCCTCAGGGAGATCAGTATGAGCTTCAAAAATGTTAATAAAGAAAAAATAAATTTAGGACATGTCCCCTCATGTGAAAGTGTCACATGAGTTGGGATGTGTCTATGGTCAGAATTTTCGGGTCGGCGAGTGGGGGTGGGGCCCACTCGCTGACACGTAAAATGATGCGTGGTGACGTTGGGCATGTGTCCCGACATCAACGCACGTCGTTCAGATTTTCAGTTCGGCAGGCACGTAGCCGACTCGGGTGCGTGCCCGCCAAACCGTCAAAGGCCTATTAAGGTCATTTAAGTATCAATTAAAACAATAAACTGAGCTGCCCGTCCAACCTTAAGGCTGACGGGTAGACGAAGAGCCCAGGCGGCCTTCACATTTATCATGGAACCTCATCCATGGGCGGGATGAGGTTTCATGAAGGCATTTAAGATTTATAAAAGTTTTTAATAACATTCATAGACATGACCCAGCTCATGTGACACTTTCACATGAGGGGACATGTCTTAAATTTTTTTTCTTCTTTATTAAAATTTTCAGAACTTAAACTAATTTCTCTGAGGCAAATCTGTGCCTCAGGGAGATTTCTGCACTCTTTTGCGCAGACACGCGAAAGATCGCACTCCCTGACCTCAGGCAACCCCCCACCTACTACCCCCGTAGGGAGTGCTCAGGGTTTACGGGCGCACTGGGCGGGTCATAATTGGCCCGCGCATGTAATATGGCGGCAGCCAGCCGATTGCAGGTGGCGATCGGCTGCACGCCCGCCTGCGCCCGCTCCCACCCGCGCCCCCACCCAACCCCCCTGACCGGGTGAAAATCTCCCCTATGAATTTCAATGAAAATCTTTATTTCACTTATAAATCATTCATTGAAACCTCATCCGGCCCATGGATGAGGTTTCATGAAAAATGTGAAGGCCGCCTGGGCTTTTCGCCTGCCTGCCAACCATAAGGTTGGACGGGCAGCTATGTAAAGTGGTTAAATTAGTTTTTACATGGCCTTAATAGGCCTTTGACAGTTCAGCGGGCGTGCAGCCAACCCTGGTGCACGCCCGCTGAACTGAAAATTGGAATGACGCGCGGTGACGTCGGGACACACACTCAACGTCACCGCGCATCATTTTACGCATGCCCCGCCTCCGCTCACCGAGCCGAAGATTCTGGCCAAGAGGTTGCTCACTTAAGACAGAGGTGAGGAGAAATTTTTTCTCTGAGGGTTACGAGTCTTTGGAACTCTCTTTCTCAAAAGGCGGTGGAAGCAGGGTCTTTGAATATTTTTAAGGCAGAGCTAAATAGATTCGTGATTAACAAGGGGGTGAAAGGTTATCAGGGGTAGGCAGGAATGTGAGGTAGAGGTTACATTCAGATCAGCCATGATCTATTGAATGGTGGAGCAGGCTCGAGGGGCCGAGTGGCCTATTGCTGCTCCTAATTCATATGTACACATGTACTCTTCAGCCAAGGGAAACGATCTCTCAACATCTATCCTGTCAAGCCATCTAGTAATTTCAATGAGATCACCTCTCATTCTTCTGAACTCCAGAGAATAAACAGGTGCAAAAATAATTTGGCTTCAACTCTCCATTGCCATGAAAAAATAGCAAATTAACATAAAATGTCACACCGTAATTAAAATTCAAGCCACAGTTCAAGCTACTTGGATGGTTACCTGTCTACAATGCCATATAACTTAGCACTTGCACACAGTCTTTGTAATAAGAACTTAGAAATAGAAGCATTGGAACATAGAAGTAGGGCCCCTCAAGCCTGCTCCACCATTCAATACAGGCATGGTGGATCTGCCTCAATATCACTTTCCTGCCCACTGCTAAGTCCCTTCATTCCCTGAAAGACCAAAATTCTGTCTATCCCAGCCTCAAATATATTCAACAATGGAGTGTGCGCAACCCTCAAGGGTAAAATATTCCAAAATAAAAGCAAAATACCGCGGATGCTGGAAATCTGAAATAAAAACAGAAAACACTCGAAAAACTCAGCAGTTTTGGCAGTATCTGTGGAAAGAGAAACGGAGTTAACGTTTCAAGTCCGCATGACTCTTCTTCAGAGTTCTGAATATAAAAAATGTTCTGTTTTTCTATTTTTACTACAAATGTAAATAACCCCACTCATCCCCACATTATATTCCATCTGCCACTTTATTGCCCACACAGTTAACCTGTCCATGTCTCTTTGCAGCTTCTTTATGCCCTCTTCACAGCTTGCATTCCCCCCCAGCTTTGTATTGTCAGCAAAGGTTGGATATATTACAAAACCAAAATATTGTGGATAAGAACAAAAAACGCTAGAAATACTCAGCTGGTCAGGCAGCATCTGTGGAGAGATCAACAGAGTTAACATTTTTGAGATAACCTTTTATCAGAACTGAAGAAAGATAGAAATGTATGAGTTTTTAAGCCAGTGGATGGGGAAAGGGGGCAGGAAGAACAAAAGTCTGTGATAGGGATGGAGGGCAGGAGAGATTAAATAACAAAAGATTCCATGCCAAAGAGAGCAGTAATGGGTATAGTACACAAACAAAATTTGAGGCGTGAATGGCTACAGAGCAACCATCTGAATGAAACACAAAAGGAAAGAAATAAATAAGAAAAGGCCAACCCAGCAAAACAAAAAATAGAGAAAAGTAAAAAAAAAAGTGTTAGAAAAAATAGACATAGAACTAAATGAAGGGAAGGTTATGATCTAAAGTTGTTGAACTCAATGTTGAGTCCAGAGGGCGGCAGAGTGCCAAGTCGAAAGAGAAGGTGCTTTCCTCAAACTGGCGCTGAGCTTACCTGGAATACTGATGCAGGCCATGGACATATTACACTAGGTCTGTTCATCTAAGTCATTAATACAGGTTGTAAATAGCTGAGGCCCCTGCACTGATCCTTGTGGTGATATACTAGTTATAGTCTGCCAGCTTGAAAATGTCCTGTTTATTCCTACTCTGCTTTTTATCCATTAGTCAATCCTGCATTCATGTTAATATATTACTCCAATTCCATGAGCCCTTACTTTGCATATTAACCCTTAGTATGGCACCTTATTGAATGTCTTTAGAAATTCAAATAATCCACATCTCCTGGTTCCCCTTTATCTACTCGACTAGTTGCATCCTCAAAAAACTCTAATAAATTTGTCCAACACAATTTCCCTTTCATAAAACCATATAGACTCTGTCTGATCGTACTATGATTTTAAAAGTGCATATTTAAGACTTCCTTAATAATAGCATCCAGCATTTTCCCAATGACTGCTGTCAGGTTGACTAGCCTACAGTCCCTACTTTCTTATTTCCTCCTTTCTTGAATAGTGGAGTTACATTTGCTAACTTCTAATCCTCTAGAACTATTCGAGAATCCAAGAAATTTTGGAAAGTGCATCTACTATTTCTGCGACAAGTAACTTTCAGAACCCTCGGACATAGACCATATCAGGTCATGGGGCTTTATCAGCTGTAACCCCCAAGTTTCTCTTTTCTTTGCTCTTATATATTTTAGCATGGCCTTTGGTTTTAAACTTCCTATTCCTTAGTTCCAAATAAACCTTGCACATTATTTCTCCTGCTAAGTGTGTTGAAATCAAGTCTTTTTGTGCCATCTTCTACTCTAACCATTTTTTCCCTTAAAATTGTGAAACCCCTTAACTCCCATTGCTTACAACTCACTACTTCTCGTGCCCCTCGCAGTGGGTCTAATGGCGGGCAGGGTGGAGAATGCGGTGGGAGGTTCAAAAATCGGTTTCATGCCAGTGTAAAATGACGGCGGGATCTTCATGGTGTGTTGCAATTCCCACCAGAGGCTGGTGTGAAGCTGATTTGCATACCACTAATGGGATGTGGATGAAGACCTCAGTAGGATTGTCCCCCCCACAGTTGATCATCTGTGACGGCAGTGGGGCATCATGCTGGTCCAGAACATGTCTGGACCAACGTGGGGTGTACATATCGACACTTACCTGAAGAAGGCCTGGGGTTGCCTCCAGAGTTCAGGATGGAGGACTCCAGTGACTGTGGACCCTGGAACATGCAGCATTGCATGGGGGGAGCATCTATCAAGTGGACCTTCTAACTTCAATGTCTTCGAGGAAGCCTATCTTCCAGCTTCAGAGTGTTCCTGGAGGTCCAGTTCCCTTCTTCAACAGTGGGTCAGTTATGTCTGGACGCCTTCTAAAAATGGCACTCGGATACGATGGCAGTTATCCAGCCCGCCCACTGCATGAAACATCGCAAAACCCCCAATGCATATTTAATGAGGGTTGCATGATATGGTGCAAATTCCCGGCGGCCTCCACAGCAGGAAACACTCATGGTGGGACCTAGGCTGGAATTATATGGCCTCATCACAGTGGGGATAGGGCCAAAAAATGCAGCGAGCCATTCTAAACTCCATTAACTTCGGTGGGAATGCAAAATCCCACTGTTGTAAAATTCTGTCCTTAGTCCCAGCTGGGAAAATGCTACCCATTGTTTTACCTTCCACTTATAATCTACAAGTCTTAAAATGAATAGTTGGTCAGATTTATTGCCCTCAGGATATATCTTGCAGCCAGTATGGCAACTGGGTCATGTGGTGGTTGGCTCCCAAGCGGTCATACATAGGATGCAATTTTTCCAGCTGGCCTTTTAGATTGAATAAACCACTCTTGTACCAGATGAGATATATGAGAACTCAGGTGCATGTTCTCAATTTCTACCCATAACCTTATTCCACATGGACATTATTATAAATGTGAAAGACCAGTCACTTTTTGCCTTTTCCAGAAGTCATTTCTTGCAGTTGAAATGTTTGCTACAACCAACATTGGGAAAATGAATAGCTTATTCTGTGCTCATCAATCTCCCAGGTTTTTGAAGGTGGGTGAACAAAAGGGTGCCCCCCAGACAAGTCTAACTCCATCAGAAGCAGTCCATATGCACCCACCATTATTATGTGACCTGAGTTCACAAACACAGACATAGGTATCTAGCTAGGACTATAAGAAGGGAACTGTCTTTATATGTTTAGGTTAACCAGAGAAGCAGTAACAAAGCATGTGTATAGACCTGCAAACAAGATGAACCACGGGAACTGTATTACCAGTGGAAGTCAAATTCAAAACCTCCTTTAACTTTTACACTGGCCAGTCCTTTTAGGTTGGTACAGAGGACATCTGCAGAATCAGTCAATTTGGAGTGCATGAATACATTACTAATACTTTGTTCACCAGGGCAAAAACATTCTCCACTTTCATAAGTAAAATAAACAGTGCATTGCAGAATTCCACTAAGCCCTTCCAATTCCTCAGTACAATGTCCTGGCATTCACAAACCCCAAGGGCTTCTAACTTCATCACTATTAAGGCAGCACAGGATAATGCAGGCCAATTGGTACTACCTGCAATTGGTGACTTGCTGCAGAAAGAGATTGCATGGCAACAATTCAAAGGACTGGAAGGCAGCCTGAGTGCTTTATAGGGAATAACAATCATTATGTAATAAGGCATAAAGAAATACTTTGTGACTTACACGATTTGTTCATCTACTCGATAATAAGGTGTATCATCTTATCTTGGCTTTTATCTTTAGCCCTAAAATTGGGTACCAATGTCTTGAGGGGTGCAGAATGAATTGGTTTACCTGAATTGCCAGACACTGTTGATTTCACCTCAACCACTCCCACAACAAAGTAAAATATTTTAAAATGTGGAGATCAGCATTAAAAGGTAATGCTCTTTTCAAGACCTCCAAATATGTAATTAACCCTTTTGTAATGACAGAAATGAAGCTAATTAGTGAAGTCTGTTGTTCATTGGATAATTAAATACTATGTATAACTATCTAAGGTTTGCACATCAGAATTTCCTTTGTTCGTCTGACATTAAAATATGTTTTCATCCAGTTGGGCGGGACCTGGACCAAATTACAGGGTGTTCCTGCCTCCTTTCCCATTTGTCAATGTTCCCATTGGTTTTGAGGACAGCAACCTATAAACAACTGAGCTTATTGTGATAACTATGTCATATTCTTTTATTTTGCTATCAACTTCTATTCTAATCATAATTTTGAGGGGGATAAAAAGCAGGGATGTGAGACTAAACACAATTGCTGTTTCAGAGAGCCAGCACAGGCATGACAAACCAAATGGCTTCCTACTGTGCTGTAAGCTTTTATGATTTCTGTGTCTCAGCCTCCCTAGCCCTCTCAAATAATATGCAATTATAATGAATAGGAAATATCACATCAAAGAAAGACATCTCCACAACAGATACATCAGGACGCAGAAATAACTTTGGTTCAGCTCAGTAGCATTGTTTGTCCAATGGGGTAACATCCAGGAGATGCAATTTTCACAGCATTGTTCTTGGACCACTTATAGAGATGTGTGCTCCTATTGAACTCCAAGAGGTAACAGTAAATTTTACACTAAGAAACAACTATAGCTTCGACAGCAGCCAATGAACAAGCAAACCACCAGCATATACCACATGAAGCTGTCAGTTACTCTGTCTTTACTTACCTTATTTGTAAGCTTTCTCTCAAATATTTTCCCACAACTGCTATAAAGTCCAAAGTATAGGAAATGATCGGAAAGTAATCTAGTCTCAGGGGCTTTGAAATTATGCCCTGTGCATTATGCATTCGATTCCGTTGTTAGTTTGAAAGGAAGCATTAACCTGTTTAAAGTAAATGGGTTTGGAAAGTGCAATTTCAAAGCCAGGATTGAGTGAAACAGTGAAGAGTTTATGCCATCATCTGAAACTCTTAGGGCAGGATTTTCGGGCGGTTGGACGGGCGGGCGTGGTGGATGTCCCTGGGAGTGGCCGGGAAACCGTCCGCCGCTCGCGATTAGCCCCCAACCGCGATTTCAGGCTGTCTGGCCATTTAACAGCCAGCCAGTGTGGAAGGGGCGCTGAGAAGCTCAGTGCTGCCGGGGTGGGAGGAGTGCGGGCGCAGAGGTCTGCGCATGCGCGGGGGAGCGCAGGGAGTTGCCTGAGGGAGCTGAAGAATATTAAAGTCAAAAATAAAGATTCTGAAAATGTGAAAAGCATGTCCCCACATAGGATTCACTCACATGAACATAAACGTAATAAAAATTATGTCGAAATTTTTTTTAAAATTAATGTTGGAAACCTCGTTCCACCTGTGGATGAGGTTTCCTAAAAAAATCCAAAGGCCGCCTGGTCAATTCGCCCATCCGCCAACCATAAGGTTGGAGGGGCAGCGAAAAATAGCTTTAAGTTAATTGATTAAGGGCCTTAATAGGCCTTTTAATTGTCGGCGGGCGTGCTGCTCACTCTTGCACGTGCCCGCCGACTGAAATATCGAGCGCTATTTTACACCTGATCAGGTCAGGCGCGCTACCACCTGTAGGGCATAAAATCCTGTCCTTAGTTATATTGTTTTCTTGTAGTCATTCTATCATGCCTTCTGTTATTCATTTGCACTCATTGCACACCCTGAAATTTGTTGAAAAGGAAGCGTTTGGTACTATTTTTACTTGCAATATTATTTGAGAGGGTGAGGAAGGCTGAGACACAGAAATCATAGAAACTTACAGCACAGTAGGGAGCCATTTGGTTTGTCATGCCTGTGCTGGGTCTCTGAAGGAGCAATTGTGCATAGGCTCACTCCCTGCTTTTTGTCAGTAACCCTATAAATTCCTCATCCTCACATACCTTCATTCCTGTTAAAATTATGGTATGGAATCAGCTTCCTCTGCCTTTTCAGGTAGCACATTCCAGATCCTGACAATTCTCTGAGTGAAAAAAAATTCTCCTTACCTCCTCTCCACATATTTTTTCAGTGATTTTGAATCCAAGGCTCTGGGTTATTGACCCATTCGCCAGAGGGAATATTTTTCCCCCATTTATTCTGTCAAAACCTCTCATCTTGAAAACTTCTGGTAGGTCATCTCTTAACCTTTTCTGTTCCAAGAAAAACAGTCTTAACTTTTCCAACCACAACTCATAATTTAAAATCCCTTATCCCTGGTAACTTCCTGGTAAACCTCCTCTGAGTCTTTTCAAAGCCTTTCCATCTTTCCTCAAGTCTGCTGCCCAGAATAGTTTACAATATGCCAGCTGAAGCCTAACCTGTGAATTATAAAGTTCTAGTGTGAACTCTTTCCTTTTATATTCCATCCCTCTATTTATAAACCCAAGTAACCCAAATACTATTTTTGACCACGTTATTAACTAGCCCTATCACCTTTAAGGATTTGTATACATGGTCTCTCTGCTCATCCACACTTTTCAAAATCATGCCATATCTTTCAATATTCGTCCTCCCAAAGGTATCACTTTACACTTCCCCATCTGCCACAACTCTGACCATTTCACCATCCAGTCTATGCCATTCTTAAGCCTATAACTATTCTCATAATGGTCCACTATATTGCCAAATTTTATATCACCTGCAAACTTTATGATGCTGCTTACAATACCCAAGTCTAGGGCCGGGATTTTCCACTGCCATTCACGGTGGGTGTCATGGCGGGTGGGAGTGGAAAATATTTCAAGAAGGCCAAAAATTAATTTTAAGGCATTGCAAAACCAGGTCGTGATTGTGCACTGCAGCCTTCAATGGTGGGCCACGTTTCCTGCCGCGACACATTGGGAATATATTTGCATCTCATCAGGGCAAGTCGATGTGCAATTGGAGTGACCTGTTTCACAACGGTTCATAAGCAACAAAAAGCTGGCGACCTGCACTTCACCCATGACTCGGAGGTTCATTGCCTACCTTGCATCGCGCAATGCTGACAGTAACCAGCACCAAGCTTCGCAGGTAGCACCACATCACTTTTGGGGGGTGTCAGAGACAAGTCTCTACCTACCAGACCAGCAGTAAGGTTTGCAGGGGGTGGCTTTTAATGGGTGACAGGGTTAGGGCTGCACTGAGGAAAGGGGGAAACTGGTCTGAGGCATGGGAAGGGGCAGCAGAGCTAGGGCTGTACTGGGGAGTACGAGTGGGGACAGTTGCACTCAGACACATGATGGGGGGGGTGAGGATGTAAGGTGGTTAGCGTCCTCAGCACCATGATGGGGGAGTGCTTGTTACAGATTGACATAAGCCACTTGGGGCCAGAATGTGAGGATCGCTAAGTGAAGAATAGCTTCAGTCTACGTTGTTGAGCTTGTAAAGACTGTCCTTGTTCCAGTATAGGGAGGAGGAGGGTATGTCAGTCCAGTCTCGGTTGTGCCCAACACGTTGTGTGCAGGGCATGGTCGTCACATCATGTGCCTTGGTCCATAGGGTTTCAAGAATCATAATGGGCTGCATCTGGCACATTCAGTAAGGGGAGGCATCGCAGCCTACAGGTGAGGAAAATGCATTGTGGGGGTATCTGAGGGTGTGTGTGGGGGAGCAGTACATTCAATACATTTAAGTGTGCTGTGGCCTCAAGCTGAGGAAGAGTGAGGTCCACACGGGGCATAGGCACATCCACCTCAAAATGTTCAGGGGCTAACAAATGGATATTCACCACGATCACAATGGGATCAAAGAGTACTGGAGAAGGATCAAGAGGTCTTGGAGGGAGGGAAACCTGAACATTAAGCTCCTCCGGGACGATGGGAGGGGTTTCCATACACACACAGGGAGGGTTCAAGCTGGTCTTGCAGTGAGAGTTCTGCACCACCATCTTCCAACCTGCAGCAATGGCACAATACAAAATTAAAATGAGAAGAAGCTCTGTTGGTGAGGGCTCTGCAGGTGGACTGGAGGGCAGGTGTGTATTTAATAGGTGGATATCCATTTTCCAAATCAGGCAGCAGAAGACATTCTGTGAATCACAACTGTCTTATTATTAAACTACAGTTCAGTACAAATACCATTTGCCACTCTTCCCCTCTGGATTTTTTCCCTGTCCAGAAACAAAAACCCCCTTACTGAGGAAAAAAAAAACAGCTCTTAGGTACAGGCTTCAATGAGCATCAGCTGCTCCCAATTCACTCTGAAACATGTCCTGGTTTACTCTTAAAGGGACCTGCATTTCTAAATGCCCTGGGTGGGTGGTGGCAGGTGGGGGGGGCAAGTATGGTGGCAGGGGGAATGATTAAAGGGGCACCCAACCGAACTATGTATTCCCAAGCGAGGAGAGATGCACAGCTGTGACATGTTAGGAGTCTTTCAATGACAGTGCAGGGAACAAGGAAAGTGAACCAATGACGTGCATTCATGCAAGGCTAACCCTGCAAAGTGACGCTGATCGATCTCCTTGTTTTAACCTCTTGTTCGCAGTGTGGAAGTTCCCTAGAGTGACAACAAACTATAGAGCAATTGGGTGACTGGGCAGGCTTCAGAAGCATGTTAGGATCGTGGAGCTGGGCGGTTCGCAGAGGAGAAGCCTCAGGCCCCATTAAATAATCTCATTTCCTGACTAAACATTTACTCTTATGTTTATTCCAAAGAGTGTAGTATTAGAGTGCAGTGATGGAGGATCCTAGTGCCTGGGCTGAAAGCAGCACATCCAAGCACCTGGCCAAAGCAATGTCATAGCAGTTGGTCATGTAAAGTCGGGGATGGGGGTTGTGGTGGTGGGGGGCGGGGACACCTTGAAACACACCTTGCACTGGCCATCATTTCAGGGGCAAGTAGCTGCCAGCCTTGATTTTGGCCACTCCACCCCTGTTCTGAGACTTCTCCCTTCAGTTGTGTGCAAGCTTATCCTGCATAAAGACAGATGGAGAGTGTGAGCACGGCGCATGCCACTGCAGATGATAAGGATGCCTGGCATGTGTGGGTGGTGAGTGCAGCCATGGATGAGATGAGGACACCAACTACGAGGAGATGAGGCCAGATGGAAATGTGAAGGTGTGTGTGAGAGAGTGAGTGGTGATGTCCCTTGAGCTGGCAGTGAGTGAGATGCCAGTGAACGTGTGATGGGCTGGTGAGTTTGTGAGTTGAGAGTGATGAGATGGTTGACTTAACCTGGGTGGCATGGTTGAGGCCATTCATCCTCTTTCTGCACTGAGTAGCTGACCTCTTCGGTGCTGCATCGGCACTGACCACCGCTGCCACCACCTGCCACACCAGAGCAGTGAGGTAGAGGACATCACAGGGGTAGAGGACATCACAGCAGGCTTTGACTGCATCCAGCAGGTGTTTCAGGGAGGCATCACTGAATTTGGGTGCAGATGTCTTCTTCTCTTTTGGGACCATCTCTCTCATATGTGGCACTGCAGACATTGACAAAGCTCTGCATGGGTGCCATCTAAATATGGTGGCTGGATTGAGGAAGTGGTGAGCTCACAGTGGGACGGTCGAATCAGAGGCTGCCCGCCCATGATCTGGCACGTTTGCCGTGTGTGCATAATTAATTTGGTGGGAAGGAGATGATACGACATGAAAAGCTGAGAATGCTGTTTTTCACGCCTGCTGCCGCATTTACTGCAATGAGGGGAAAATCGTGCCCAAAGTCTGAGTACTGGACCCAAAACTGACCCTTCGGGAACACCACTGCAAACCACCTCACAGTCAGAAAACATTCGTTAATCATCACTCTTTGCTCCTTGTCACTGAGCCAATTTTATATCAATATTGCCACTTTCCCCTTAATTCCATAGGCTTCCATCCTCTTAATAAGCCTCTGGCGTGGCACCTTGTTGAATTGCTTCTAAAATTTCGGATACACATTTACTGTACTACACTGATAAAGTAATAGAGGAGGTTGGTCAAAGGATTCAATCAAGTTAGTTAGATACGATTTATCTTCAAAAAATCCACACTGGATTGGTTAAGCCAAAACTTTTCAAATGAAAAGTTATTTTCTTCCTTATATGGTGTGCAATAACTTCTCCTTTACTGATGTTAGGCTGACCGACCTGTAGCTTTGGTATTTTATAGTCTCTTTTTCCAATTACCTTAAACCAAATTGTGTCATAATCATTGTTAATGAGATGATCTCCAACTGTGATGCACTCCACTTGCTCTATTTCATTTCCCAGAACCATACCCAAAACTGCTATCTTCTTTGTTGAATTGGAGAACTATTGACACTGCATACATATCAGAAATTCTACCACTTCTCATATTTTCCCCAGTCTATATTAGGGTAATTCAAGTCTCATCATGTATTATATTTCAATATTTGTCAGAATGCTTCTATTTCTTCTCCCACTCTTGTTGTTTCACATTCTTACCTCATTAGTGAATGGAGTTACTAAGACCAGGAGAGATTTTGAAGATTCTTCCCTTAAAAGTCTAATTGCATTCAAAATTCCTAAATAATTTACAAATTGGGAATTCCTTACATGGAAATTAATTTGTAAAAATGGTGCAACTTTTCAGATCATTAAAGAATTTCTTGAATGTAGATGGCATATATCAGCACTTCAAATCAGGGAATGGATCAAATATCCTAGCTCTGTGTGTTAATATTTTTAAAAAATGTTTCAACTGTAAACATTAACAAAGTTTAAAGGTGAGGTATATTGGGCCATAACTTCCTTGGAGCGGCAATCAGCATCGGATTGCCACTCCATGCCCAATTACTTACACAAAATTTCTTCCGTGCCTGTCTCGCCCGACCTTCCGACTCAGTCCGGGCAAGATCCAAGCAGCACAGCAGAGTCGGATTGAAGAAAGAAAAGCCCCTTTTTTCACGGCACTAGCTGCCATAAACCAGGTAAGATCCGATTGAAATTGACAGGCCAGGGAGAAGGTACATCTCTAAGGTAAGTAGACAGAATTTGTGGATGGGGGTGGGGGAAGTCAGACGTCGGAGGTGGGTGGGGGAGGGGGTAGGGCCTGTGTTAGGGGGTGCTGGGATGGTGGGGTGGGTGTCCGGTCGAGTGGGGTCGGGGGTGGGGGGAGTGGCTGCGTCAGGGGTGGGGATTGGGCTTTTTGGGGTGGTGGTGATCAAGGCCGAGTTGGGGAGTTGGGTGGGGTTGGGGAGAGACCCCTGGGGGGTCAGGGTGTGGGGGGGGAGTCCCCTCGAGGTCTGGTCTGTGTGTTTACAATTGTTACCCAGAGGTTAGAAGACATTTTAATTCTCCCAACTTTTTCTGAGTAACTATTTGTGTAACACAGCTGGAACCATCTGCAGTTTGTGATTAAAATTGCATTTTCGGATGGCTCCCACAGCAGGGAAATTTTCCAGAGGAAGTTTGCACTTCTGGGCAATTGCCATGCAAACCCTTACCTCTGAAGTTTTGAGAGGGGTTCCCCATCGCATCTTTGGGGTATCCCCCAAATCCAATGCTGTGGAGCTCAGAAGTTACGGCTCACTATTATTGAGAATATGACAGATTGAGAAAAAAGACTGATATGGACCTTTATTTTGAAATGTTCATTTGTTCTTTTGTTTACAGTTTTCACTACCTCCCTAATCTACATGACAAAAGTAGGTAATGAAAACATTTGCTCATACATACAAGGGCTGAAGGAGCCTGGTTACATAGGTTACTCAATTCAATCTACTTGGCAGTGTGTAAGGAAAATAAATTATCAATGCAGAGTAGCTTAAAGTGGGAAATTAATTTCTTTGACGGGAATGCACAATTGTTAATGAGTTGTTGCTCAAGAAGTCCTTCCAATTATTCTTTAATCAACACCATGCAGTGTAACTCCCCAAAGATAAATACCTCTGTCCAGGGTCCTGATATACAAGTACCGCAACAGCAACATAGCAATGCCGCAGATAGTTAATGAGGGCCAAGTACATCATTACCAGGCCTTCTAGCATAACAGGAAGGAATTGTTATGGTATGTAAGTGTTTTGATTATAACAGCCTTTCACCATTTTGTCTCTCGAGTGAATTACACACAATGCTGTAGTCTCCTTGGTCACAGATAGGAAGCTGCTTCTCACAACCTCCCATATCACATAGCACTCCTTCTGGAATTGTAACACAGCAATGCAAACTGCCCACTACTCTTTAGTGCAGACAAGAGTAAGGCAGTGAGTTCTCATCATCTGTGACATGAGTGCAAAGAACCATCAAGCTGAAGTTCTTCCAGAAACCATTGTTTATAGACACAGCAGAAATTCAGGAAACAATACTATCTTACTTAATAATTGGATATGCTTTTGTAATATATCACTTTCCCCCAAACAATCCTAATTAGTTTTAATTGCATGAATAACATTGTGAATTTCTGAACCCTTATGTTGATTTGGTTTAGCTTTGACAGAAACAGAAATTCAAACCAAAATGTAGGAGAGCTGGATTATTTGCTACACTCCAGATTATGTTCTTCCTCTTTCCCTGAAGGATGACAATAACTCTCAGGTACTGTAGCAGAACTTAGTCTAAGCATAATCTTGTGTCAGAGGCTATGGCCTGCGGTGGATGAAAAGGAGTTAACTGGCTCCCCTCTATTCAGCCTCCTCGGTTGCTCACAACAAAGGTTTAAGTTTCCTTTTCATGAGGATATATGTTTTCCAAATCCAAATGTATTTAACTATTTCAGCTGTGAGCAATAAGAAGCCAAACAAAGTTTTCTTGAATCAAAGGAAGAGCAGATTTATTAACCGCTAAACCCAAGGGAAAAAAATAAATGTCTCACACACAGATATCAGAAATAAGGGAAGTTAGAGTCCAATAAAAAAATTTAAGAGAATATATGGTTAAGCATCCTTTGATTGTCCTCGAGGCATAGATTTTTAAATGTTGTGGTTTATTTGAATTAGCTGGTTTCGTCGATGCAGTCACATGTAGAAGATATTGCAATTAATGCAAGATCTTGGTTTGCCGGTAGATTGCAAGTAAAGTTGGCTTCCAAATCAGGCAATACACTTGTTCCAAAATAGAGGGGTGGGGCTGGGAGGTAGTAGGAGAGCAGGGGAACCACTTTCAGCTTGTCCCTTCTGCTGAAATCTTTCTTGACACCTCCCTCTGCAGTGGTTGCAACATAGCCTGAAATACTTCACCCATTGTGTATTTCCAAGGGGTTTTGTGTGGGTCTGTCTGTGGCAGCTATTGTTTCAATATCCAGGACTTTGCATTTTAATGTATCATCCTTAAACAGTGATGAGTCTCAATGAGCCTTTGAAGTATAGGAAATGTCTCTCTTCGCACTCCCCTGAGGGTGATTTGTTTGTTTTTCACCTTCCCCTTTGAAGGTGACCCTGCCTGTTTAAATAGTTTGTTCTGTCTCATTTCAAATTGCAAAATTTCTAGTCAGTTGAAAGTTGGATAATCATATTTTCAAAAATAATGGAGCATAGCCTCATGATAAACCATAGAGGACGACAATATGTTCTTCCCTAATCTACCTTCTCACATCCCACTTCCCCCTCACCCACAGTCTCTTCTGATATACATGCTGCAGGCATTCAGCATACATCGCTTGCTTCCCCGCACTTCTCTCACCGCAACCCTACCCTTGTGCCTTTCTCCTTTCAAATGCCGCCTGGACAGGCAATGGTGCAAGAGCATGAAATTGAAAAGGATAAAGAAACTGCTGAAGAAAAACCGTTACTCAATCGCTCACACTCCAGTCACCAACTCGGACGCTGACACTGTGTGCACTTCAGCATGTAGCATAGAGATGGGGTCTGCATATAGTAAAACTCTAGGCATAAGTAGTCTGCAGGATGGTATGTATGGCTGCACTCTGAAGGGTGAGGTCACACAAGCTCTGCTGCAGAGAATTCAGATAACGACATTGATGGGGCAGTGTGTAGATAAAGGCTGCTGGGCATGCATATAGAAATTCTTGGTGCAATGGGAAGCCTGCCAGAAAGTCTGCTGCCACTGTCAAGGAACATGGAAGAGTTTGGCTCTAACCTGACACAGGGCTTTTAGCAGACTTTGGAGCCCATTGTTTCCCACGTGTAAGCCATGACCAACTCCATGAGAGCATTTGCAGGCCTGACTATGATGCAGCGTCTGATGGGTGATGACTCAGATTCTGTTGAAATACAGCATAAGCCACCCAAAATCTGAGTGCTACGGTGGAAGCGGAGACTGAGGTCAAGAAATCTCAGTTTGATGCCATGCAAGCTCAGAAAACTGTCAACATAGCTGCAGATACCAGTGCTCAAAGGGACTTGCAGGCTCTCATAGCATTCCAGTAATCTGTGGCCCATCAGGATAGTTGCTGCTACAAGGATAGCTGAAATTCTACCTGGAGCAGCCACAATGGCTCTGTGGAGCATGAACCTGCTACCACCCACTGCCGCTCTCCCATTGCCCCTGCTATTTCTTGTCAGCCAGTTTGCCCAGACTGCTGCCATACATAATGGGACAATGGAGTCTGAAATGGGGCTTTCTGCACCCAGGATTGTGCAAGGTCATCTTGCAAGGCCATCTGCAGTCTCCTCCATGGAAAGGCAGCAGCTTTCCACCAGCCATGCTGAGCGGCAGAGGTAGCACTGCTTAGGACAGGCAAAGATACCTGTAGGACAGACACTAAGGGAATGCAAAGAAGGGTGATTAGCTGTCTTTTGTCTGAAATATTGAATGGTTATTGGATAATGTTGGGATGGAATGATTGTTTGTGGTCACTTTAATTTCAGCATTGTGACCGAGGATGCTTTAATGATCCCTAACGGAGGGTTGGTAGGTTTTAAAATCATAATCTGAGACTAAATAATATGCAGGGTATTCAGTTTATTTAAAATGCTTATTGTTTGACCACACAAAGTAATTATTTTATATCAGCAATTAAGGCAGTAGCTGCGTTATGCCAGGTGAGACCATTCTGTACCGTCATCAACTGAAAGCACCTCAAACTGAAGTAAAGTGGTAGAGAGAAAGTAGTACTCCTGATTAAGGCAGCAATTACAATTGATAAAGTGAACAGACCCTAGTAAGGAGCATGACTGTTGTACAATGAGGATTCGAGGATGTGGTCAGTGGATCTGTAGTTGAATGAGGCAGTCACATCAGCCCGGCTGGAAAGGGGATGTGTCGGTTGCCACCTCCTTTTCCCCTC
The DNA here is from genome assembly GCF_964194155.1 of Cetorhinus maximus. NCBI lineage: Eukaryota > Metazoa > Chordata > Chondrichthyes > Lamniformes > Cetorhinidae > Cetorhinus > Cetorhinus maximus. The sequence continues at coordinate 38,182,227 of NC_135886.1, read as the reverse complement.
CAAACCCTGTTCCTCCCCTTCCCCGTCCTTGTCTCCATCCATATCCTCCTCCTCCTGAGCTGCTCACCATATCCCTGGTGGCAAGGGTTATACCATCATGTTGTTCAGGTCATGAAGGTTGCAATAGACCACCACGAATCAAGACACACAGTCTGGTGAGTATTGGCAGGCTCTTCTAAGGTAGTCCAGGCAATGGAACCTTTGCTTCAGAAACACAATGATCCTCTATGATGCTTTGTATGGCATCATGGTTGCCATTGTAAGCATACTGACTGCATGTTGTTGGTTTGTGGAGGGAGGTATGAGCCAGGTGTAAAGCAGGTGGCCCCTGTTGCCCAGCAGGAGCCTTTCTGTTGGAAGTGGTGGCTCAAACACTGAGAGATCTGCTGAATGCAGAATGAAAGCATCATGACTGTTAACAGGACAGCAGGCATTCATCAACATGATATGCCAAGCCTGGTCACAGTACTGTGCATTCAGTGAGGTTGTAATGCACCTCAACATTTACATGCAGCTCCCACAAAGCCATGTGTGCAGTTGATAGAACCCTGCAACATGGGAAATACAGCTATCCAGGCAAAGTCACATGCAATGTTCCGCCTACTTCTCTCTGGTCAGAGAGAACATAAATGAACGCCCCTCTCCTAGCATGAAGAATCACCTCTCTGCAGGAATGGATGGCAATCTGGCTGATAATACATTTGTCGTCTGATCCAGCCTGAAATGATCCCTTCCAAAAGAAATTGGGATCACTTATACAATCACTGGCAGTGCTATCCTTGCCTTTCTTTGAGGTTGCAGGTCTGCTTGCAAGAGGTTGTGAAATTCTTTGAGTGCTCACTTCATAAAGCAAAGACAATACGCACACTGATCCTGGCTCAAGTGGAGATAAGAAAGTGTTTCTGAAAGAACCTAGGTGGATAAAGCCTCCTGTTGAGAACGCTCTTCTACTTCCTCTGTATGACCATTTTGTCCTCTTTTCAGTCTGCCCCATTTCCTGCTCATGCTGCACCCCAAGGTGAATGGCAACCATAGCATCCACAACTAGGAGCAAAGAGCCTGACCAGAACCCTTGCAGTCACAACCAAGGCCTTCTCCACATGAAGCACCATTTGATATTGACTTCACCAACTTTAACAAACTCTTCATAGTATTATATGCTGACTGAAATCACGATCTGCTTAATCTGCATAATCTAATACCTGTGCTAATGCCCTTGGAAGGACAGTGTTTAGTGTGCACAGTCCTGGAAATCTGTCTCTGTGATGCAGACGCCATTTTTGTACCTAAATGGCTTCCATAGTGCTGAAACTATAAACACGACAGTGTCCAATTTTACACCCTAAATACTTGGTTTATATTCAAATAATGGTGCAGATAAAAGCACAAAATTAGCAAAACTTATACAAAAGCAAAATAACGCAGTGCTGGAAATCTGAAATAAAAATAAAATGTTGGAAATATTCAAGCAGCTCTGGCAGCATCTGTGGATAAAGAAACAGAGTTAGTGAAACATTAACTCTGTTTCAATCTCCACAGATGCAAAATGAATACCTTGACTATGGTTGTAATTTTCTAATTGTTTAAAAGATGCATGTTTACTGCAGAAATTATTACAGAAGAAATAATTTTATTGATGAATTATAATGGATGTGAATAAATCTGAAATGAAAAAAATATTTCTCTAAAATGTCCTGGTATTAAACTCTCCTAGCTTGACAGAAGGAACATTAATCAGTATTACACTCATGGATCTCAATTTTTTGCAGTGTTTAGTTTAGTACTGAATAATATATCAGGGAAAGAACAAAGTGTTTACATGCATTTAACTGTGAAATCTGAGATATGTTCTTTTTAACTGTGCTAAATACCAATTCTCTTTCCATTATTGCCTTAAATCCAATGTAAGATTATGTTTCTTTGGTGCTATGCCTTATACAAGCACAGACCAACCCATTTTACAGAATGAGACTGATTTCTTTAAACACTCTCACCTTCTACTTACTTATATAAGGATCCATTCTAATATGTGTAAATAAAATGAACATTCATAAAGCACACTCAAAATATCTTTGTAGGTACATAGGAGTAGGAGTTGCCATCAAGGCCCCCAAACCATTCAATTAGATCATGGCTGATCTGTACCTCAACTCCATTTCCCTGTCTTTCCTTACCTTGGTACTCTTACCAAACAAAAATCGATTGATCTTTATGTTGAAAATTTCATTTGATCCAGTATCCATAGTACTTTGAGAAAAGTGTTCCCAATTTCTACTTTGTTTTATTTTCTGATTTCACCCCTAATGGCCTGGCTCTCTATTTTTTTCAATTTTATATCTCCTTGTTCTGGATTCACCTATATATTACATCCTTAATACGGCAGTGAAAAATCTAAATTCAAATATATATATTGATAGCAGCATAGACAGAAGAGACACAAGCCCAAAAGTTACACTAATAAACTTTACAAAGTCAGCAGAAGAATCTAACAAAATGGAAGACTGGATAGAGTGCAAATATTCAGAATCATCCTGGACCAACATTACAAGAGTGTACTACATTTTATATATTGGTGGCTAGCAGTTATAATATGTGCAGCAATAGGTTTACATCATCTTGAAGGCATTTGAATGGATAAAGTAAAATGGCTTATTCGACTTCATTAATATTTTGATCCTTACCTTGGTGCACCAGGTCCTCCAGCACTTCAATGCACTTTCCTGTTTTATTGAGGAGAACAAATGGCTTTACACACAACTAAATAAATATGCAGGAAGCAATTTTCCAGGGTTCTCAGTTCACTTTAGCACCAGTATGTTGGAACATAATTGGCATTTCAATTACCTCAGACAGAGAGGCAAGGCACAAAGGTGTGCAGGAGAAAAGTTCATATACTTATAATATTCTTTGGTGTAAGAGTTTTTAAACACATTTCTTAACATTTGGGATATTTTAGGTCTGGGGCTTTCTTCATGGTGATTCTAAAGAGAGTGACTGAGAAAGTATGACAGTAAATAAATGTGACTTGTAGGAAATGTATGCTATATGCAACACTTTGAACTATTTACATACATATGGTATAGATTTTCCAGTCCTCCATGATGAATTTTTGACTACAATGCACTAATCACAGAGTGGCAGGGTTTGAGATGACATTTTTTGCTGCAAAAGCAGGAGAGATTACCAACTGATAGGATTTGGGACCTCAAATCTTTGACTATACTTTGCTGCTGGAAGTATGGCAGGGTGGGCAATGGTGACCTCTGGTCTTTATCCAGCCAATGTACCAAGGCAAGACTACATGATTTAAGTGTCATGGGTGTCCATGTCAATGTTAATTTTGGGTGTCCAACGGATGGTTTTGGGGCTGGACAAAGCAGCACTGGTAAGCCACTTGTACTGTAGGTGTTCCAACAGCCAGGGACATTTATATGATTGGCCTGATTTGCATCAAAGAGAATCATGATGCTGCACTTTTTATTTGTGACCAGGCCTGGATCCAGCTCTAGACTGCATGCTGGCCCAACTGGTGTTGCTCAGACAGCTTGTATGTTGGGTTCATCCCAGCATCCTGGTCATTGGTGATAGCGAAGTCAGGTCCAAAAAAATTCCTTCCTCTTGAACCCTTCACTTCTGATATCAGGGGCCTTTTTTGGGGTGGACTGAAGTTCTGCCTGTCCTAAGCACTCATGCAGATATGCATCGTGTACAAATGTACCATCAGCTTCAATGCCGCTTTCAACTTTAATTTCTTTCTTCTCGTCTCTCGATACAAAGTCTCCTTCTGGACTGATCAAAAGTGACACTTAGTCTGTCACTCATAACTTCTCGTGCCCTCTCAACATTGTTTGACTCCACCATCCTTAATGAATTATTGTCACAATATTGCTACTGGACCACAATATCCCACACTCTCTGAAGGTTTCCTTCCTTAACTAGCTAGGCAGCTCCAACCATGCCTGCCTTAGGATCCTATTTACACCAGTGTATAACAAAAACCATTACTTAGTTCCTGGCGAGGCTCAACACTTACAAATTGAAAGTCCTTTTGGGCTGTCTGTTCAATAGTCAAAACTGTTAACCACGTGGAGGCAGCTATGACTTTTATAAGCATCAGTCAGACTTAATGCATGCAGTATTTGAATGGCAGTATACAAGGTACATTTGAGAATTACATTCTTCTGTTATTCCTTGGATAGAAGACGTGACCCATTCCCTCACATATGCTTGTACACTTGTCTGATGTTCTCCTTCACCGTCATGAGAGAGACCAAATCCCCTAAGATATACCCTCAAAACTGGAATTCTGAAAAATTCTATCTCATCATGTATGTTCAATATCCTCCATTTTGTGTAATCATGGGCGTAGCACCTCTGTTTCCAGGCACAGGCAATGGGCCTTCCTTATCTTATGCAAGTTTTTTCTGTTCCTACATTTGATGATGCATCCTAGGCAGCTTGGAGGCAGCCAGATTTCTAACTATAAATAAGACCTAGGCTCCATATGTTCCTTGGCCCTAATTCTAACAAAGGAGAAATAAAATTAAAATAATAAAACTTTAGATGAGCAAACTTAATATTAGGTTGCAATCCAGCAAAGCTTGATGCTGAGGAATGGTAAAAGGGGACTACAGTTCAACAAATTACAAAAGCTCTGTGTATTCCCACAATCAGAGAAGACAGGGAGGCAAACTTTTTCCCCGTTCTTTCTAGCAAAAACAATTTGCAATAATAAGGATGCGTGTACGTTATCCTATACGTCCAAAAGCAGTGAATTTTGTAGAACAGCAGTTCGAGCAAAAAGCTTGGGATAATTTAATTCTTGCAGTGCTGAATCCCTAAATACCCTCATATGCTTATATTCTTACACTGGTGGGAATCTGAGTGCAGACCTCGGGGACATTTTGATTCTGGGCAACAGTGAAGATAGGGCAACATTGGATCGGAGATTCACTATACATCACCCTTGATTTTTATTTCCATTAACTTCAATGCCAACTCGCTATCACCCTATCACTGTCATTGTGGCTGAGGGCTTCATCCCACTTTCTCTCCTTGTTAAAGGTGCAACATTTTCAACATCTTTGAAGCTGTTAAATGTGAGCGAAAAACCAGGTCACTGCAGAATTCAAGATTCTGTATTCAACAGAAGGCTACAAGAGAAACAAAGTAGTATCTCCCAGAAACCAGTGAGCTGATAATCTCCCTGTTGCCTTATATCAGGACAAATACAGAACTGTAATAAGAATTGTCAGTTCAGTTTTTTTTTGCAATGCTTGCTTATGGAGCCTGGGAGTTCAAATTTGACAGGCTTTCTAGGTGAGGCTATACTCGTTTATTTGATCTTGAAGTCTAAAGAAGTGAACTTAAAGAGGAGTTTAAACTTCAGGGGTTTATGCATTGCTTTCCAGAGGATGAATCAATAACAGCTTTAGAATTTATCAATACTTAGCAAAGTTAGTTCCAATAGATTTTTTTCACAAACCCAACAAGTGTGCAACTCATATCTACGCTATCAAATCAGATGAAATACTTCTGGGGTTCAATACAAAATTAGTGATTGACAATGAAAGCCATTCAATTGTTGTGCTACAGTTATTATATAATGGGCTTCCTTGGCAGTTACAGCACATATAGATAAATATATTATTGTGCATATCTGTTCATTGTATAATTTAATTCCCAACTTATCAGTGAAGTACACACCGGTAAGAGGAGGAGTTGTAAAAAATCACTTTATTTGGATGGACACCATTATGCTAGTTGTTTCATGTATCTTCTATTGAAGATGTTGGTATGTGAGGATGATGCTTCAACTTGCAAAATAATAATGAAGCCCAATAATGATCCTGCAAAGGGATGGGACAACTATACAACCTGATAAAATGTCAAGCTCCACCAGATAGAACTGAGAGCAGGCCCCTGCAGATGAGGACCTGGACCAAATAAAATCCTTTACCAACTGAGTCATTAGGCCTCAAGAATGCTAAATATTTGGATACACACATCATTGTGACAAATACAGAGGAACAATAATAGATTTGTCCCGTGAAATGCCAGTGAATATTTACTTTTGGTAACAGGTGATGGAAGTCATGGATTTAATGAAAGGGACACATATTCTTTTTATTAATTGTATAATTTGAAACCTGGGTTTTATTTAGTTGAGTCATGCAGACCATAAGGTTCCAGTTTCAGTTCCCAGTCTATGCTGACTGATCTCAGCTGATCTCAAAGGCTCAACAATTGGCCAGAAAAGCACTGTGCTGTTGAAGGTAAAATCAGCCAGAGTTCCTCCTCTTAATTGCTATCCACTGCTAGAAAACGCAAGTATTTGGACGTTGGACGAGAATGGGATTGGCTTGGCTTTTAGTCAAATAACCTGCCTGTACCTGCCGTTTGTACTCAGGCATGAGAAATTATCAAAAACGTGGGCAAAGTACGGGGAGGCACTCACCAGCAGGAATCAACGTTCCTGAGGAAAGTAAGAGTGGTGAAAACCTTCAGTTAGAACAGTTATCTACATGTTCCTAGTTCCTTCTGGTGGAACTTGGCACTTTATTAGGTTGCAGAGATGCTCCATTATTTTGCAAGATCACAGCTTAAGGTTACAAAATACATTGGATGTTCCTTGCACACCAACATTCTGGTGACTTTTATTTATGGTATGCATGTAATCTCTATCTCTGATAATGCTGTACTGGGTCTATTCAGTAGTAGAATTCATTCTGTTTGAATAGCTGATTCTCCCATGAATTTAATTTGACTAATATAAAACATGGATGTTCATCATGCAAATGTCCTAACAACTTCTAATGCTAGATTAATAACGTAATACCCTGCAATTCCATGGGACACTACTTTCACAATAAACACCTCACTTAACCATCAGGAACAGAAATTGCACGTACCTAAAAGCCAGCAGCTCAGGAGTCGACCATAACATCAGATTAGATGACACAGAAATGGCTATTGATTAAGTCTAGGGAGGATACTGCCATTTAAGAGATAAGGGCCTTGACACTCTAGTAGCAATGGAGGGGACTGAGTTCAGGTGACACAGTTGAAAAATAAACCTTGACTGACACACTTAACACTTGAACAACAGAAAGCATTGTATCCAAGCTACTGTTTTCCTGAGCTGCATCGATGCATATCATAGAACCTCGGAAACATGTATGAAGTTCAACCCAGGTTCTTAGTAAGTTGCATACATCTCAGATTCCTAGCAACTTCAGTTTTCTGATTTTGGATTTATTCACCAGTCAGGCAACGGCACTAAAAGCAATGCTTTCCAATTCTGCAAGTGCCAAAAAATTATAACAGGGTAAACTAGCAAATAAGAAACAGAACCTCAGATAGAATTACATGTTCTAGGCTTTGAGGGATATATTTGTCAATGTGTCACAGTTTGAACACCCCTGCTAAAACAGATCTTTGATAATTTAGTGATGTGGTAAGAACAACCTAAGCCAATTTAAAAACTAAAAGAAAATATTAAGTTCAAGGAAGTAAAGCAACTTATTGAATCTAAAAGAGGTTATGTATTGCCGTGTGTGTGCATCCTTTCCCTTTTTAATGCATTCCACAGTGGCATTATACTGTTTTCTGTCTAGTTCTACATTCATGAGAAGTTGATACACTCTTCCCAGGTGTACTGCATAGTCATTTAAAATAATGACCGGCTAAGATCATTGTCTAAGTCAAACAAAAACAAAAATTGCTGGAAAAACTTAGCAGGTCTGACAGCATCTGTGGAGAGAAGGACAGAGTTAACGTTTCTCTGTCTTTCTCTCCACAGATGCTATTAGACCTACTAAGCTTTTCCAGCAATTTTTGTTTTTGTTTCAGATTTCCAGCATCCGCAGTATTTTGCTTTTATCATTGTCTAAGTATTTAGTTACGAAATTAAAGTCAGAAGCAATGATCAAGCACTGATTTTGGTTTTGATCAGGTGGGAGTCTCGCTTAGAATATGAAACGGTGGTGGAATTTTCCGTGCCCACTGGCGTCGGGCATGTCAGCGGCATGAGCAGACAATATGGCAAGAAGGCCAATAATCGGGTTCATGATGTCATGAAACCAGTTTGCGATTATCCACTCAGCTCGCCGATGGCAGGCCGCATTTCCCACCATCGGACATCGGGAACCTCATTGTAATAAATCTGCATCTCATTATAAGGCTAGCCCTCTGGACTTATCCCCCCACACTGGATCGTCCGCCCATGTTGGCGTGATAGCACGCCAATGTGTTTCACAATAGCACATTAGTGACATGCACCTGCACTTCACTTGGGACTTTGAGGTTTGTTTGCCTAACTTGCTTTGGGCAGTACTCGCAGTCATCAGCACCATGCTTCACAAACAGCACCACATCACTTTTAGGGGGACTCACGAGTAGATCTCCACTTACCTGACAGCTATAAGGTGGGGGTGGCTTCCTATGGTTGCAGGGCTAGGGCTTGCTTGGGAAGGGGGAGAAGTGGCTTCAGGTAAGGGGAGGGGCTGCAAGGTGAGGGCTGTACTGGGGAAGGGAGGTATCCCAGGGCTTGTGTAGGGGCACATGTTGATCTGTGCAACTGGCCTCAAGATGGTGAGGGCTGAGCAGGCAGTCTCCAGAGGAGATAAGGCAAGATGGAAATGTGTGTGAAAGAATGAGTGGTGATGAGATGGTTGTTTTATCCTGGTGGTTCAGATGAAATCATTTGTTCTCTATCTGCATTGGATAGCCAACCTCTTCTGTGCAGCATTGGCATTGATCACCACTGCCGTTGCCCACCAAGCCAGATTGGTAATATTGCTGCCCCTCCTGCGGCCAGAGAGGGTGCAGAGGACATCATGGCAGGCCTCCACAGGGATCAAAAGGCACTCAAGGGACGTTTCACTAAACCTGGGGGCTGCAGTCTTCTTGCCTTTCAGGGCCATGTCTTATTTGCAGCAGTCCTGGGCTGGAACCACAGAGGTGTGCACATGACTGTACTTTAAATGTTGCGCCCGGTGTGATGAAGCGGCAAGGTGACGGTGTGGCGGGAAAATTGGAGCCCGCAACCCCCCTCCCCCCTCCCTCCCCATTGAAATGGTGTGTTTCCCAGCAATGCAAAATTAATGCGGCAGGATTGGGACAATACGGTGTGAGAAACTGCCATTGCGGCCAGAGGGTAAAATGTTTTTCCTGCCTGCTACTGCAGTTACTGCAAATCTGGGACGATTCCACCTGGTGTGTGGGAGATTAAAATGGCCCAGGTCTCTCACCAACATGGGTATGTATACTTACCTGACCCTCGACACTGTTTCCATCCAACCTCCCCATCCCCACCCCCCATCCTCAAGCTTTGAGTTTAAAATCAGCATTAATTGTACAGATGAACAACAACTTGCATATATTTTGGTCTCTAATGTTGCAAATATTCCAAGATGCTTAACATATCAACCTGCTGAGCATTAATTCAACACAATGTGAAAATAAATTGCTTTAGTAATCTTCCGTTTTGAGGTAGATTCTTTCCTCCTGATTAAATCCCAATAAATTAGTCAAGTTGCATGAATTCTGCATGCTTCCTTTAATCTTTATTTGCACACAAGGGGGCTGATTCTAAAGGCACTGAAGCATGACTTTTAGATGGATCTTCCTCCAACACCCGATGCCACTCCAGTAGCTTTACTGCACTGATGACAAAATCAATTTAACATCGCAAAATGATGCGAGGTCAATAAATTCTTGAACAAAATGTTTTGAATCCTTTGAAGGTTTTATAACACGAGTAAATACATTTCAGCCAGTGTTAGTGCAGAAGTTGAAGGAGAAAAGGGTCATCTTGGGATTCATATTTCAATTGTTAATATTTGCCCTGAGAAGTGACTTGGATGTTTTGTTTTAATTAATCTGTTTTAGAGTCTGCATTCCTCATCTGAATGGAGAGGGGTTATAGGAACAAGATGAGAACACATGATTTTAGACTTAATTTGAGTACAGTATTTGTATTTCCTATACTCTGTATATTGGAGCAGTATTTAATAGAAGACAACTTGTATCTACAGCCATCTAATTATCAGGAAGCTGACATTAGTCTATTTGTCAGGAGTGCTGTCATATTTTGAAGCAGGAACATTCCAGTTTCTGAGTCACACTGTGTTGACATCCAGTCAATGTCAAACTCACAGCACAGCAATTAATAGGCTTTCTTCAAACATTATATTTGCAGGATTGAACACCACAACTGCTTAACAGTTTAAGCTGCTGGATGAAACCGAAACTTGCGAGTACTGAAGTTATTGAACAGTCTATCTCTTCCTGCTCACATTCCCACCTAAAGTAGTCTACCTGAAGCTAAAGTGCTAATGAGAAGAAGTGAACACATTTGTTTTCATAAAGATTGGCACTGGGAAAAGGAACATTTTATTTCCAGAGCCAACATTAATTAGTTCCTAATCTTGTATACAGCAAACTCTGTTCTGTACGAGGCAGAAACTTGTACAACTTTAGTGCAAGTGAAACTGCCCAACTGGTGTTGAACTGCGGTCAGTTTTATGCTATTAAGAAAAGAGTTGAAGCTGCCCAAACTCAGTTCATTTAGCTCCCTAAACGATAGCAGAGGGGTAATCTTTAAATCCCCTTTGTTCATGCTAATTTAAAGTCCATGCCCCAGAATGAAGGATCAGTTTCCTAAAACAGTGTACTATGCAGTGTAGACATATTTCTTCAACAGCACAAGTTAATTAATCTTACCTATTCTTTCTATTTCAAGTTTATCACAGCCCGAATGTGAATAGTGGCTGAAGCACAGAGAAATGCACAGCAGTCAAGCTGTACCAGAAAGCAATGGGTTCGTCAAGTGCTGAGTGCAAACTCAATACTTCTCATTTCCCAGACTCACACGGAAAGGTCAAATCTTTAATATTAGTTGCATATTTGTCTTGATGCTCCAACATCATTTTAAATTATCACAAAAACCTATCTGATGGAACAATTAAGAATTCTGGACATTTCTATGCATTGGACTTCTTGTTGCCTTTATCAATAAATGTCTCCCGTTTTCATGAAAAAAATGTTTATTAATGCAAGTCTTACTGGTGCTTTCATGAATAATTTATGACAATCACCAATATCGCTTACTGGATTGCATTATAAGTCAAAAGCTAAATACAGCAAATAGCAGAGCTTTCCAAATCCAGCACTCCTCTTTGTGTTTCCCCACCCTTCTTATGCCTTCCTTAGAATATGTGATTTGAATAGATCCTATAGATTACATGAGAATGTGAATCTACTGTAATCATATGAACCATACTTAAAATATGCCAATACTTTAATAGGTGAAAGATAGAAATATAAATTGAATAAAACAAAAGTGTGAAGTCTAATTATTTAGCAAATATATTTCTGCATGAACATATATAAATGTTACGTTCTGATCTCGCAATATACCATACATATCTTAATTATCAGATTCTAGATAAAAGTCAAGGAAAGAAATGTAAAACAAGCTGCTGAAGTTTTGCCAGAGAGGTGGGAAGCAGGAACCGAGATTGTTTTTGGATTAGAAACCCACCTCTAGTGAGAAACTGATTAAAGTTAAGATTTTCACAGGGTAAGCACTTAATTGGCATGGAGATAGGTTCCCTGTCCACTTGGAGCCAATGGGGATGGGAACGGAGGTGAGTCAGATGAAGTGTGAGACTGGTTTAGACTCCACACAGCAGCCACCATTGAGGGAGAAATCTGTTGATTGTGCCAAAGTCTTCCACAACACGAGAGGGAACCCAGATGTCACAGGAGAGCTGGAGGCCTGGCCCCTGGGGTGGGGCTGTCTCTCACTTCATCAGTGCCAACCTGGATCTAAAGCTGGAAGTCATGGCGGAAAGGAGGGAGGCCCTCTTCATGGAGGGTGACAGGAGGCGGCCACCTCATCGTGCAGTAGGGCACCTCTCTGTCCAGAATCAAGCCCCCCTGCCTCCTCTTCTCCTCCTCTCTCACCTTCTGCTCCTCCGCTGATAAACTGTCTCCTTCCTCAAGATCCACACCTTTCCAAAGGCCAGTTATATGGAGATCATCACAGTGACAGAAACCATTGCATGGGGGTATTGGAGGGCGTCATCCAACTGGTCGAGGCACCAAGCCCACGTCTTCAAAACTCCGATGGCTGCTTAATGGTTGTTCCAGGGAGTGGGTGACATTAGTTGCATCATCTCTGTGCCTCTGTCAGGATCTCCCATATAGGATGAGTAGCCATGTTTTTCAAGGTATGTCCCTTGTCCCTTAGGATCCAACTTTGGGAATTGGGAGAATCTGAGGAGCCTGGATGATGGACTAATGGTAGCTGCCAGGAAAGCGAGCACTGCTAAGGCTGCAGACCAGTTGAACGTTGAGGGAGTGGAAGTCCTTCCTGTTGATGAAACTCACTGGTTGGTCGCTGGATGCTTTGATGGCCACATGGATGCAATCAATGATGCCCTGCATTTGGAGGATTCTAGCAATGGCTGCGAAACCTGTTGCGCTCTGTCTTTGTGAGGCCACATCTGTCGTGAAATGATTGTGCTATCCAGCTGTGTCAAAGAGGTCATCGGTAACCAGGTGTTTGGGAGTTTCATAGAAGGAAGATAATGAGGGAATTCAGTTCTCAGAAGGACAAGGAATCATGAAAAGATTTTTCATGAAATTCTTATGATGGGAAAGCAACAAAATGGCTGGAACTGCAACAGATATGCATGATACACAGGAACTCTTCCTATAATGAAGCTATAATGGAACATGGAAGTCATAAGAAAGGAGAGAAATGGATGAATATATCAAAAACATTATGAGGCCAAATGACCATTGTGCCCAGCACAGAGAGCTCTTCTCACTTACACCCTCACTATCAGAAGAAGTCTAGCGTTACAACATTCTAGACTTGCTGAACCTCAGGCAAAGTCTGAGGTAATGAATACCATGATGCCTTGGGTTCTGAAAGACTAGCTCAAACAAGTTTTCAATTCTGAGTGCTCATTTCACTTGTGTGAAAATGTTAACAGGTCTATCTGCAATTTCACATTTTACATCTATTTACAATTAGGTGCAGTATCAATAGAGAGGAAGGAGAACTGGAGAATGCATTAACTTGAAACATATTCACATGCTTCCTTGTCCTCCCTGAAAAATAGCTTGAGCAGAAAATTAGAAATGATTCATTTGTTGAGAACGGTGTAGATTCACGTGACTTTTTATAGGGAAAGGAATATTAAAACAATAATCATGCCATGATCCATTTTAGCTTTACACTCTAAAGATAACTCAGATGGAGATTATTTAACTCAGATATAGATTATTTAAATATATTCCATATTATTAGTCATAGAAGAAATGAAGGATATTATTACTTTGATAGTTTTGATTTGCATGTGAAGCAAGCCAAAAGGACAAAAAAAATGAACTGATCTTTTTAAAAATTAAATCCTCCAGCTTTTTCAAGAAAACAGATATTACACACTAAATGACAAAGCAATTTATACAGCTATTTACTCATTAGCTTTGAACAGACCCAGGAGAGCAAAACACATCTCACTGTACCTAAGTCATTCTCATTAAATCGTAAACTGTCAAGATGTGGAAATCTTTGAACAGAACAATCTTATTGTCTCTCTCATCTTATTGCTGCAAACTTATGCTATGGGATCAAAGTCTCTTCTCTCTGACAGCTGTTATGCGCCTTAAATGAAATCAGCTTGGACATTTTCAATCTCATTCCCAGTGGACAAAACTGGAGCACAGAACTGTTCCTAATTTATAATTAATTGGATAATCTCATTCAGAGAAGCCAAAAGAATGTCTGTTGTAGGGCAGCAAAATGTCCAGCTGTGGAGTAGGAGCCATTCTCTAAGGTGAATAGAGTTAAGGGACATACTGGGCTATGAATTGTGTGCAACCTGCTGCACTATAACTGACTGGGGAATGGGTAGTTGCTGTTGTCAATGTTTGCATTTGTCAGCATTGTTCTTTCTCACCCTGTTGAATACACAAACCACAGAAGCAACTATTTGAAGCATATGTTTAGAACCCCATTATATAACATTGCAGCATGACAATTTATTTCTGCATGAAATAAAGTAAAACAATTATAAAGAATGTAATATTTTATAATACTATTAAAGTTGCAATTCTTTTTAAAGAATAATTCTTGAAATGAAACAGCCTGTTTATGGTCTGTGTCATATATGTCTTCCTTATGCTGTATGCTATGCACTTTCTTTGAAATTAACAATAAATGCTTCAAGCAGCATTTTGTATAACCAAACCTATATTCATAAATTTAAAACAACATTCACTTGTGAGGAATTAGATTGCACCAAAAGTAAAATATCTACAGAGGGAGATTTTCTCTCAGCACTAGAAGTAGGAAATCATAAATGCATTCAACGCAAGCCTGAGGAACGGTACTTCATCTTTTGATGAGGCACTTTAAACCTTCTGACCTTAATATTGAGTCCAGATTATAACCACTGCTCCCATATATCAGCCAGCAAGTAATGATTCTACTGTTGCCATTTGTGCCTCTTCTGGATCCACCTTTTGTTCCATTATTGTCCCATCATCGCCCCCTATTTTACACCATTAATCGTTTTGTCATTTAATCACTGTTTTTTTGCCCTATCACAGACCTTTCCTTTTGTGCTTTCCTCCCCTCACCCCACCCACCTTTCTCTTTCTGTATTCGCTTATAAATGGTTAAGTAATATACTACTGCACTTGCTACGTTCCTGTTCATATGGCATTTATTGCACGTACTTTTAACAATTATGACTTTGTCTTCTGCACATTTATGCTCTATTCTGTGACTTAATAGTACTAATAATACCTTCATACTTTAAATAATGCAATTTCTTCTGCACTTATGGCTAGATTCTCCAAGTAGTTGATATTCTGTATCTTCTAGACATTGAATTGCCAGTAAATTTGCATTTTCCCTTAAAAATAGGCTTCTGCTGAGCTGAATTACCAAACTTTTAGATTTTTGTAGCTGCTAAGTAACTTATTAACTGCTTAGGAAACATCAAGGGATCATTATTGCAGCAATGTAACGGTTGGATACAAGTACTTTCATTGTCACTAATGAAATCACATGCTGTGGAATCACAAAAGTTCAAAACTGTATTCCAATGATTTTGTGAGCAAGAATAATGAAGAAAAATAAGCACTCTTTTTTTATTAAAATATTATTTTTCAACCCTTAATATCATAAAATTGGAATAATTATAATTGCTATTAACTCTTCCATGACATTCTCATTTCTGGAACTCAAGGTATAACCATTTCCTTCTACATCCGTCTTAGCAAAGGAATGAAAGTGAAAGGCTATCTGTTGTCAAAATATATTTCTCCTTCAATGTTTCTTTCACCAAATTGCTGTCAATTTTCTTGCTTTGATTCATGTTTCTGCTTTTTCACCCAACTGAATGGCACATTATTCTCGTCGAATTATGATCTCTTGCAGATTAGAAACATTTTTTTCTTTGAGTAACTATGTCAATAGGTTCATAGGCTAGAAAAGGCATCAAATTCACATTCTCACGGGTGAATGTTAGTTAAGGATGAATGGACACATTTAAGTTTTGGATTGTATGAATTTTGTCTGAATGTTGATGAAATGTTGCCAAAAAAATTGCCTGGTAAAGACTTGGCCGTATGTCACTCTTCCCCGATTATCAAAAAACAGATTGTTATCATTCACTCCACTGGACCACAAGTGATCATCTGTATGCCCTACAAAAAAAAAGGGGGAGAATTTGGACACATTCTGGCTTTTATGGACTAGACCACCAGGAATCAGGTTTGTACCTAATTGTTTCTTCTCTCCCAGGAAATTTTGTTTCTCGAATTGATTTTTTTGGTCACTATGCCTGCATTTACCAGTGGCCATAGAAGAGCACAAATGTTTGCACTATTCATGTTCACAGGGCCACTTAATCCCACCGGGTTCAAAGGCTGGCTGAACAGGTTCAACCAAGAACTGAAATGAAATTGGACAATTTTTGGTTTTCCTTTCTGATTCAGGTCTCACTCTTTTACCATCCCTTCAATGGAATGGCCTTCAATCTTGAAAGTACTCCCTCACTCATACAGTTCTCTGGGTGTACGTAATGTTCTAGAATCTCAACCAGTCAGTTGAACCCTGTTTCTCCTGCTACTGTGTATAAAGCAATAATGCTAACACCACAAAATTAAATACATATCCCTTGGAGAAAAACCTAATTCCCTTAATATTTTGATGTTACACAATATTGTCAACAGTGTAACGCGTATAGTGACCAAATTTGTAACATTGTCCAGTAGCTGCAAAATCTGGAAAGGAATTTAAATGAATCATTGCCTCCACAGCCATGTTACAGATGTTGCATAGTACCATTTAGTACATTTTAAAGTCAAAACCTTAACTTATTTTGTCAACATAACAGTTGTTCAACCTACAACATAAATGTATTCTTGGTCGGAATTACCAGTACATCATTACCCCGGACAACCAATACTTCATCATTGGGCTGTTTCCTTCAACTTTAGTTTCAGAAACTGGGATAAAACTGACTTAGAAAGAACTGATGGTATCATACCCTTCAGTGGAAATTATCCCTGACAGCCTGCATGGTTTTTTTGAATTAAAATGTGTTATACAGTAATCAAATCCTCTTCCTTGCAGCAAAGATAATTTTTCCTAATTACCCTGTCATATCAAAGTGTGGCTCACGTCCACCCTTTTTAAAATCTGGCCCTTCCCCAGCAAATATGAGAATTTCAGTAGCCACAGCTGCATACAAAGTGCTGCTCCCTGCTGCAACTTAAAACAAAGAAAGAAAAATATATACTTCTATCCTTCCCTACATTTAAAATCTGGAATTGGTATTTTTTGGTCAAGGTTAATTGGATTGTTTGACAATTCTGGAGCTCATGGTCATTATTTGCCAGGAAAGAAACAGATGGAAATGTTCAGTCTGAATGATGCAATATCGCCTGTGCATAGCTTGTAAATGAATAGAAAATAATTAAATTAATGCTTCACGAATTCCTGAATTAATTTTCAACCATAACACGAGGAGGAGAATGTGATCAATGTGCAAGAGTCATAGAACTGCTTTTGATTTAACCCTTCTAAAGTGCTATATCTTTTGTTCAGAAAGTTTTTACTTGCCTGTTAACATGCAATTTTTCAGCCCATTAATAAAGACAAAAAACAGTGTAAGTAATGAACTGTGGGGCCTGTAACCAGAGATATTGGCTGTTTAAAAGGTTTATTAATATCTCATAGCATTGCAAAGGCACACCTGGATTCATTGTAGTGTCACAAGGTTAATTTTCTGCTGTAATACGTCAAAGATGTTTTAAGACAAAAATGTAACCACAGCATCTAACTCTAAAGTCACCAATTTAAGGAAGGAAATCTGCCATCCTAACCCAGTCTGGCCTACGTGCGACTCCAGGCCCACAGAAATGTGGTTGACTCTTAACTGCCCTGAAATAGGCTAGCAAGCCACTCAGTTTCAAGGGCAATTAGGAGTGGGCAACAGATGCTGGCTTTGGCAATGACGCTCAGATCCTGTGAATAAATAAAGAAAAAAAATCCAACTGCAATTGTGAGAACAATGACATCGTGCTAAATGTCAAACTATTTTATACAGAGACATCAATTATTTTCGCCTGTACATCAAAGATAGAAAGGCTACCACTGTTTTTCTTTACTACAATGGGGAGAACAAAAATGACCTTTAAATAACATTTAGCAAGCCTTTTTAAAGAGTCAAACTGAAAAGTAAACCCTTCATGTTAAGAAGTTGCAATAGCCTCTATTCTAATCCAATGTTTCAATAGGAAGCTTAAGAGGTAGATACCCAAAGCGATTTGGCTTCAAGGACAGCTTATTGAAAGATTTTGGGAACCTTATAGGGAAACTGGAATCTTCTTATCACTCGAACCTCTGGGATAATCACTTTTGTTTTAAAAGCCCTAACAAAAGAAATAGCCAGCTCACACTGAAATTACACTACCACACATTATTATCAAACCTGGGCTGCAATCAAAGACTACACTACAAAATTGCTTTGAATGTTATTTTTATGTTGACTGAGGATACCTTTTAGCCGTTAGTCATTTGAGAAGAGAAAATTTGCTTTGCTCAATTGTCAATCATGCTGTATGCCCAACTTCTAGAGTTTGCTACTTCATATTTTACTCCAGGATGACTGACTGCACTGGTGAGCGATTTATGTGGAACATATATAGCTCAAATGGCATCATTAGAGGTTTGAGGGCATAGCAGGCTCAAGCATTGTCCTTTCAAAGGATATATTGTCATAGAAACTAAAATCCAGTCACGTTCTAAGATATGTGGTGCTTACCATTTCCTGATGCCCTGTACCTCTTTATCTCTTCACCTCTAGGATCTCAGTTTGAATCCTCCCAGAGGTAAAGGGTTGTTTTAAACCCAAAACTCCCAGCTCTCCCACTTTCACCATTCTCTGAAGATTCTATTTTGGTGAAGTTTGAATTTTGAATTAAGAAGATACAGGTTTCAATTTTTTTAAACGATTAGTGTTGGTGGTTATTTAGATATTTACTCATTAGCTAAATTGTTTATGGTTAGAGCACAATTAGGGGAGTTCAAGTTCAGATCTTCATTTCCACAATAAAATCTTCATTATTCCTAGCCATCTTTATGCCAGTCTAAACCATACAATACATTGTTTCCCTGTCGAGACATGGAGCAGAACAATTGTTTGGCCCAGTGTTTAAAGTGACCCCAAACTCTTTAGGACAACAATATGATACTTAAGGAAAAGAAGTTTTGTTGTCACATATGGTACTTCGGCTTTGTAACTGGAACATAATTGTGAGATGTTCTGGCACAATTTAAATAATACCTCTGAAAACCAGTTAAGGTTCATATGAGTGGGTCTGTGCGACTTACATGCCAATCTCCTTTCCTTGTTTGGGGTGCACTTGAGTCCTTATATTTCATATCCATCCTTTATGGCCTGGCTGAAATTAGACCTTGCTGTTAGGAGAATTACAAGCCTATAATTTATGCTCTATTACTCTGTGGTATAATACTTTAATAAAGCAATATGTACTATGTCTGTCAGCTACTCGAGTAATAGTCCTTTCAGAAGATAAAAATAACTTAATCAGCATCTGTTTATAATTATCCAATGAACTATATTCTTCAGCAGTT
This sequence comes from Cetorhinus maximus, assembly GCF_964194155.1. Classification (NCBI taxonomy): domain Eukaryota; kingdom Metazoa; phylum Chordata; class Chondrichthyes; order Lamniformes; family Cetorhinidae; genus Cetorhinus; species Cetorhinus maximus. The sequence continues at coordinate 38,163,038 of NC_135886.1, read as the reverse complement.
TCACCTGTCACAAATAATATCTGTTTTAGATATTTTTCATTAAGCTGCATTGGTTTCTCCAGCATAATTTGCATGGAAACTAGCCAAACTTGCGCTAATAGCTGAGAAACTTCCAGATCAAGTTATGTCTATCTCAAATTGTGCTTCTGCGATCCTTTGGGCTGTCTTAAAAACATTGTATTGGAAGCTGACCTCACTCACAAAACTGGCAACATCCCCAGATCAAATTAATCACCATGGTGAGTTTCTGTTAATTATGCTCATTCAAGGGCCTTTGAGAAGTACTTGAAATTAAGCTTTTTTTTCAGGTTCAAGTAGGAAATGCCCAAAGGTTACTTTATGCTCCACATCCAGTATAGCTTTGTACTGTACGACCTATTCTATTTTGTACGCTTGTTAACTAGAAGAGAAACTGATTGTGAATCTCATCAATGTCATCCGCATTTACGCAATTATTTATTGCAGAAGAAAGATCAAGGAAATTTGTTCTTTGCTGCTTTTGTGATAAAGCTTCCCTGGTCTCTTTAACAGATCAAACCATCTACCTGTCAAAGCCCCTCAGTGTTCATTTTCTTGGCTAAGCTGTTCAAGTACACAGAGTTTCCTGGTTTTATGCTTCTCCTGCACTCTAAGTTTACATCTGAAAAATCAAACAGTAAGGCTGTTATCACTTCAGGCAAACATAATTGAGGAGTTGGTGAACTGAATTGGGTACCAACTTCACTTACTGATTACAGGCTTCTGAAAAAGATCTTTTAGCCCATTTCTTTATACTTGGTATCACTGGCATGTACTTCATTGTTCTATAGCACTTCTGTATCTTCTCTGAATAAAACTTTGGCACCCACCCACCCCTTAACTTACACCCACATCATCTTCAGATAAGGATGGCTTTTCCCTTGGGTCTACCACTCTATGCCATCCTATTGGGGCACCAGCTATAACAACAATATTGTGTCAAAGCTGGGAAACCAGGCAGCATGGCAGAGGGCAGCAGCCCACCAGGTACATGTACAGGCTACACTGATTAAACAAGGACAATGAATATATCTCTCTAAGGATTCAATTTTGACATCTCTGCCAATTTCATTACAAAGATTTGCAGAGTTGTTCCATTGCCACAGCTGTTCTGTCTGTCATAATTAAAGTGACAATAGCCCTCAACTTAGCTCCAGATTCTTCTAGGCCACAAGAGGGGATGTGCATAACATTAACCAGGGAGCTATCAGGGACTGTACCCATCAGATGACAGCACCTCACTTTCATGAAGAACTTTGAATCTACTGAACAGTCTATCCCTGACTTAATCTAATGTTCATAATAACAAGTCACAAGAAAAGTGTGCAGTGTGTTTCACAGCAACCATTTATTTTACTGTAAGCGAATGGGGAAGAAAGTTATGTGTGTGAGGAGAAGGGTGTCAGTAAAGAAGTAGGCGGCTACTGTAATGGATGAGGTAAAGTGAGACATGCATCAGAATGAGGGTGTTAGAGTAGAAGGTGTTTTATGGTGGTGCAGGGTGGAGAGAGAGATGTGGTGGCAGCCATTGTTTACAGTCCCTGTCCTATTCTCAGAGGCTTCTCCCTGCTTCTTAACCAGCATCCATTCATGTCCTTTTTCTGCAACTGAACTTGCTGCAGCAGCACACAAGCTGTAATTTGATCCCCCAGTTGAGCTGTCTATTTATTTTTTGCCTCAGCTCCATAGCAACCTCAGCCAGAGTTAAATTCTCTGAAATGATGTCATACCCAAAAAGTCCAATTAACCAGTTAACCCCTCCTTTCCAGAATTATCTTTGTTTCACTTTGGACTTAAAGGGACATCACAAAAAAAGAAAATACAGGCTTTTTCTAAAGTGCAAAGATCATCACAGAAGTTGGGCAGAGTATAACGGGAGGGCACTGGGTGTCCTCGGGCTGGCATGGACAAGATGGGCTGAATGGCCTCCTTCTGCGCTGTAACTTTTCTATGGTTCTATGGCGGATGGCTCGCCCCGTGGCCCCCTCTGGAAGTAAAGTTGGCATGGACCCAATCCATTCCACGCCAGCCCACCTCGCAGCCATAATACACTGCGGGCGAGCTAAATAGGGGCAGTGTGAGACCTCCGCCCCTCACTGGGGAGAAAGTCTCACACTCAGAAGCCGCCTGTCAATCCGATTGGCTGGCAGCTTCATCAGTCCCGACAATGCCAAGGGTGCAGTGGCGGGAGCTGCCAGGACTGCAACCAGGAACCAGAAGAAGACCCAATGGATCCCAGAGACAGGAATATCCAGAGAACCCATCCTATATTATGTGCTCCCACCCTGCCGAAAACACGCCCAGTGGGAGCACATAAAATGCAGTCCATTATTTTGCCCAATACACCCCACAAGCAATTCAGCATACTTAGCAATGGTTGTTTTGCATGTTTTATCAGCTCAAAGTGTCTGATGCAGCTTGTGTCCCTCATGCTGAGGTTAAATGAAAGATTGGGTTGTTCATGAGCTATTGAAATAGCGGGATTTTCTTCAAAGTGTTTAAGAAATTTTTGGATGGACATTACAATGATGGTAATTTTGACTTTGGACGATAGTGCATAGAGGTGGTAGCGATTTAGGCACTCTCTTGATTTTCATTTCTCTTGAAGTCAGAGGGAGAGATATAAAACGGTTGATTGAATTGATTTTGCACATTTTATACTGTCAGTCAAAGTCAACACTACCTCCACTGTTTGGCTCATGATGAGACATGTGTTGAGCCAACTTACTTTAAAACTAAACCTAGCTCCAACAAAGACAAATTGAGTTCTTGTTGCACCGGAAGCTCTTATAATCTGAAGTTAGTTAATTGGTGAAATAGTTTAAGACTATTAACTGCCTAAAAAGGGCCATATATTGGAACATGAAGTCTCTATCTTCCTTGGTATTAGGATGAGCTGAAAAACAGGTCAAAAATTGGTGTTCTGGTGTGAAAAGTAAATATGTTGTCTGTCAGAGGGTGGATTTAACATTATCAGAGTTCAGTAATTTATTATGAAGAGTTTGGAATTAAAGCAACGTGAATGCTGCTAATTTTCTAATAATCCTTTCCTAAGTTTATATGCATGTAGTCAATATATCTACCATCATGATATTATGTCTTACTCAAGTGGATGGGGAAGATGAATTTGGACATTGATTTATCCATAATTACCATGAGTGTTGGTCTATATTTTCTCATAGAACTCCCCCTTTGGTGGACAGAAAAGTCTCTCTGCTTATTTCTCCACTCAGCCTTGAGATGGAGAAGCATCCTTAAGTGATTGATTCACAAGTAAGTTGAAATACAGTGACTGCAGTTATTTCAGTTCAAATACCTATGCAGGCTGGAACTTAAAAACAGTGTTCTTTGGCTCTGAACTGAATGCTTCTTCTTGCTCCAAACTCCATTCCCTGGCTACTGACTCCATCCCTCTCCCTGGCAACAGGCTGAGATTAAGCCAGTCTGTTTGCAACCTTGGTGAAACACTTGATCCTGAGATGTGTTTCTGACCTCCCATTCACACCATCACTAAGACTGCCTATCTCCACCTCCAGAACATTGCCCGACTTCACCCCTGTCTCAACTCATCTGCTGCAGAACCCCTTATCCATGCCTTTTATACCTCCAGATTTGACTGTTCCAATGCTGGTCTCTCACATTCTACCCTCAGTAAACCTGAGGTCATCCAAACCTCTGCTGCACATGTCTTAACTCGCAGCAAGTCCCCTAACACCCTGTGCTCACTGACTCATTGGCTCCTGGTCAAGCAAAATCTTGGCTCTAAAATTCCCATCCTTGTTTCCCTATTTCTGTAATCGCCCCCAGCTTACAACGTCTAAAGATATCTGTGCTCCCCTAATTCTGGCCTCTTGTGCACTCCTAATTATAATTGCTTCACCATTGGTGGCCGTACCTTCAGTTGCCTAGGCCCCAAGCTTTGGAATTCCTTCCCTATACATTTCCACTTCTCTGCCTTGCTTGCCTCTATTAAGATACTTCTTAAATCCAACCTTTTTGACCCCCAAGCTTTTGGTCAACTGGCCTAATATCTCATTACGTGGCTTGTTGTCATACTTTGTTTTATAATGCTCCTGTGAAGCGCCTTGGGACATTTCATTATGTTAAAGGTGCTATATAAATATAAGTTGTTCTTGTTTATCTCAATTGTCAATAAATTGAATTATTTACATTCAAATCCTTGCAGCTTTGGCAAATTTGCGTACATTCCAATTTTGTAAAACTTTTTCATTTTCATCAAAGCTAGAAATGACTACATTTTATCAATCAATCTAGCAAACAAATTAATCAAATGGGTGCCAGTCACCCTTCACTCCTTGGTTCAAGTGGGCATTCTACATATTTGAACTGAGACAGCTCACAGCTGAGCCTGATCGTGCCCTCACCAGATGATCATCCTTCTACTTTCATGCAGAAGTGGGAAAGCTTTGATTAATGGAACCTAGGGAGAGTTTCCATTTAGAGTTTCTTAATGTCCTTGACAATCTTGCTGATTTTTTTATATCCTTGATTTTGACTGATGTTATCTCCCCTAACATATCAATTCCTGACTGGGGTACAATTAACTATTTCAGCACTAGGGATTGAAACATAAATCCTCTGACGTGGCTGGCTTATTACTAGGACATGGGCCCATTCACTCACTAAAACAACAACTGTACTTGTATAGCACCTTTAATATAATAAAACAGTGGCTTCACACCAAGCCACTAAAGGAGATATTAAGGCAGGTGACCAAATGCTAAGAGGTAGATTTTAAGAAGCATCTTAAAGGAGGAAAGAGAGATATAGATGTTTAGGGGAGGGGTTTCAGAAATTAAGGCCTTGGCAGCTCAAGCCCCATGGTTAACAATGGTGGAGCAATTAAAATTGGGATTGCTTAAGTGGCCAAAATTAGAGTAGCACAGATGCCCCAAAGGGTTTGGGGGCTGGAGGAGATTATGGAGGTAGGACAAGGCCATGGAGAGATTTGAAAACAATGATGAAAATGTTAAAATCAATGTGTTGCTGAACTGGGAAACAATTTAGGTCAGTGAGAACAGGAGTCACGGGTGATGAGGACTTGGTACAAGTTAGTCAACAAGCAGCCTTTTAGATGACATAATGGTGGGTAGAATGTTGGAGGCTGGCTAGGAGTTCATTAGAATAATCAAGTCTAGAAAATCAAAGTCATGGATAAGTGCTTCAGCAAATGAGCTGATGCAGGGGCAGAGTCAGGCGATGTTATGGAGGTGGAAACAGCCAGTCTCAGTGATGGTGCAGAAGAGCTTATTTCGGGGTCAAAATGACACCAAGGGTGTGAACAGTTTGATTCAGCCTCAGAATGTGTCAGGGAGAGGGATGAAGTCGGTGGCTAGGGAATGAAGCTTGCGGGCAATGGCTTTGATCTTCACAATATTCAACTGAAGGTAATTGCTGCTCTTCCAGTACCAGACGTCAGACAGCAGTCTGACAATTTTGAGGCAGTGGAGGGGTTGGAAGAAGTGGCAGTGGGTTACAGCTGGATGTCTTCATCATATATGTGGAAACTGACACTCTCTTTTTGGATGATGCTGTCATCGAGGCCATTCAAATAAAGAAAACAGAGGATCTTGTATGTATAAAGGACCTTTGCATATTCTCAGAATGCCTCAAAGTGCTTCATATCCAAGGAAATTCTTTTGAGGTGTAATCACTTTGTTGTTTAGACAAATGCAGCAAATTTGAACAGAGCAAGATTCCACAAACAACAACAGAATAAATGACTGTCTGTTTTTGGTGATCCTTGAATGAACAATATGGTCCTGGACACCAAGAAAATTCCCTGGTCACCTACAAATGTTGCCATGGAATCATTGATGTCCATCTGAACAAATAGGCTGAGCCTTGGCTTACTGTCTCTCCCAAAAGTCAGCATCACTGACAATGTTTCACACCCTTGATGTTGCACTGAAGTGTTGGCCCACATCACATACTTATGTCCTGGAGATGGGGTTAAACCCAGAACCTTCTTAATTAGTGAGGGGCATGCCACCACTGAGTCAAGCTGACACTCAAAATGCCATCCATTATGTAAAGATGTTGACTGGATCATTTTGAAGTACATATTTTTAGGGCAAAAAGTTGATTTGCATTGAAGACTTGTTACAAATGTAAATTATGCAAAAATTAATTGTCTATGTGTAACATAATTAATATACTTAAACTTGGAATATTACGTTTGTTGTATCTGATAGATAAAGATTTATGAGTTTAGAAAAAGAAATATAATGTTTTAG